>NW_023270268.1:54404725-54436787 GCF_011800145.1 Mirounga leonina
TTAGGGGCATAGATATTTACAATTGTTAGATCTTCTTGTTGGATAGACCCTTTAAGTAGGATATAATGTCCTTCCTCATCTCTTATTACAGTCTTTGGTTTAAAATCTAATTTGTCTGATATAAGGATTGCCACCCCAGCTTTCTTTTGGTGACCATTAGCATGGTAAATGGTTTTCCACCCCCTCACTTTCAATCTGGGGGTGTCTTTGGGTCTAAAATGAGTCTCTTGCAGACAGCATATCGATGGGTCTTGTTTTTTAATCCAATCTGAGAGCCTGTGTCTTTTGATTGGGGCATTTAGCCCGTTTACATTCAGGGTAACTATTGAAAGATAGGAATTTAGTGCCATTGTATTGCCTGTAAGGTGACTGTTACCGTATATTGTCTGTGTTCCTTTCTGGTCTATGTTGCTTTTAGGGTCTCTCTTTGCTTAGAGGACCCCTTTCAAGATTTCCTGTAGGGCTGGTTTTGTGTTTGCAAATTCCTTTAGTTTTTGTTTGTCCTGGAAGCTTTTTATCTCTCCTTCAATTTTCAATGACAGCCTAGCTGGATAGAGTATTCTTGGCTGCATATTTTTCTCATTTAGTGCTCTGAATATATCCTGCCAGTCCTTTCTGGCCTGCCAGGTCTCTGTGGATAGGTCTGTTGCCAATCTAATGTTTCTACCATTGTAGGTTACATATCTCTTCTCCCGAGCTGCTTTCAGGATTTCCTCTTTGTCTATGAGACTCGTAAGTTTTACTATTAGATGTCGGGGAGTTGACCTATTTTTATTGATTTTGAGAGGGGTTCTTTGTGCTTCCTGGATTTTCATGCCTGTTTCTTTCCCCAAATTAGGGAAGTGCTCTGCTATAATTTGCTCCATTATACCTTCTGGCCCTCTCTCTCTTTCTTCTTCTTCTGGGATCCCAATTATTCTAATGTTGTTTTGTCTTTTGGTATCGCTTATCTCTCGAATCCTGCCCTCATGATCCAGTAGTTGTTTATCTCTCTTTTTCTCAGCTTCTTTATTTTCCATCATTTCATCTTCTATATTACTGATTCTCTCTTCTGCCTCATTTATTCTAGCAGTTAGCGCCCCCATTTTTGATTGCACCTCATTAATAGCCTTTTTGATTTCTACTTGGTTGGATTTTAGCTCTTTTACTTCTCCAGAAAGGGTTTCTCTAATAACTTCCATATTTTTTTCAAGCCCAGCTAGTATCTTTAAAGTGATGATTCTGAACTCTAGATCTGACATCGTACTAATGTCCATATTGAGTAGGTCCCTGGCAGTCGGTACTACCTCTTGTTCTTTTTGTTGAGGTGATTTTTTCCATCTCGTCATTTTGTGCAGAGGAGAATAGATTAATGAGAGAACAAAATGCTAGCAGAGTAACCACGTCCCCAGAAAATATACTTTAAACAAATCAGAAAAGACCTGAAGCAGTGGGATAAGAAAGGGAAAGAGAGAAAAAAGAAAAAGAAAAAAAAGATAAAGATAAAGATAAAAACAAAAACAAACAAAACAAAACAACAACAACAAAAGAAAAACCAGAATGTGATTAAATATGATCTATATGGTATATAGATCAGTGCCACACACTAGATTTGGGGTGTATTTTGGTCTTTTAGAAGAAAGTGCCTCCCAAAATTTTAAAGAAAGAAAAACTTATATATGTACAAAAATAAGGGTTGATATGATGAAGGGATGGAATATGACTGTAAAAATGGAAATTATAAAAAATTTTATAAAAGGAATTGATAAGAAGTTTTTTGAAAAAAGAAAGAAGAGGATTTAAAAAAAGAAAAAAGAAAAAGAGAAAAAAAAAAGGGAGAGGATGTGATCAGGCAGGGGAATAGAAAACACCATATACTAGAGATTTAGGGTATATTTTAATCTGTTAGAAGAAACTATCTCAAAATTTTAAAGAGAGAACAACTTATATATATAAGCTAAAAATATGGGTAACTACTATGAAGGGATAGAATATGACTCTAAAAATGAAAAATAAAAATGTTTTTTTTTTTTTAAAAGGGATTGATAAGTTGTTGGTTGAAAAAGGGAAAAAGAAAAATTCAAAAAGAAATAAAAAGACAAAAAAGACAGTTAAAAAAATTAACTTTAAAAGACTAAAGAATCATGGTAAAAAAGCCGTGAATTCTATGTGCAGTATTCCCCTAGCGCTGGAGTTCTGCCGTTCTCATTGATCGGTAAACTTGGTCTTGGCCGGCTGTTCTCGCTGATCTTCTGGGGAGGGGCCTGTTGCCGTGGTTTCCAAATGTCTCTGCCGGAGGCGGAATTGCCCCGCCCTTGCCCCCTCCCGGCTAAGTCATCTGCTCGGGTTTGCTCTCCGGAGCTTTTGTTCCCTGCGAGCTTTCCGTACCGCTTTGGAGGCGGAGAGTGAAAATGGTGGCCTCCCAATCTCCGCCCCGGAGGAGCCGAGAACTCGGGGCCCTGCTCCTCAGTGAGCCCCCAGAGAAAAGCCGTCAGTCACTCCCGTCTTCCCGGTCTCCGGCCGCACCCCGTGCTCGCCTGGCCTGTGACCGCGCGCCTCTGTCTCTGGCACCCGACCCCGCGTGCAGTCTCCAAACCCAGCAGATCGCTGCGGTGCACTCCCTCGCGGCTCCTCCCAGGGGAGGAAGGTGAGTCTCCCTGGATCTGCCGCTTGTTGGGTCCCTGCCGGAGGAGCAGGGGCCCGACTGTGCCGCGGATCACGGTTTATGGCAACCCCAAGCTGAGAGCCCGCGCCTGGGCTCCGCCTCTGCAGCCGGCTTCCCTGCTCCGATACCTGGGAGCTCTGCCACACTCAGGCACCCCCGGTCTTTCTGTGACCCCGAGTGTCCTGAGACCACACTGTCCCGGAGGGTTCCACCCCCCACTTAGCCACCAGAGTGACGTCCCTCAGCGGAGCAGACTTTTAAAAGTTCCGATTTTGTGCTCCGTGGTTCTATCACTTGCCAGAAGCGGCCGACGGAGGCCCCTCCCCCGCCGTCTATCCTCCCGAATATCGCCGCGGATTCACTTCTCTGCACGTCCTACCTTCCAGAAAGTGGTCGCTTTTCTGGTGAGAGAGTTGTTGCTCTTCTTTTCTTCGATCTCCTGTTGAGTTTGTAGGTGTTCAGAATGGTTTGATCCCTATCCAGCTGAATTCCTGAGAGGAGACGAAATCCAGGTCTCCTACTCCTCTGCCATCTTGCTCCTACTATTAATCAAGTTTTTAAAACCTATTAATATTTTTGACAAATGTCCCCCCAAATCAAATTCTAAATGAAGTCTTTTCAGCCTTGAACTAACTTTGGGATTTTGTAGAGGGTCCCTGGACCATCTTGAAAGATTTATTCTCTCTCCTTGTAAAAAGGGATGAAAAACTAATTAGGTTTATTTGATATGTTAAATTACATGGGAAAGCATTATTAAATCAGAAGTGATGCTAAACCTTTTTTGGGTTGTATTTGTGTGAATATATATTGTTAATATGTGTTCGAGAAATTGTATAAAATTCCTAAAAATCTGATCTATAATGTTACTAGTCATAAATGCATTTATCACCTTAAAATGTTGTGTGTCACAGATTAACCAAATTTCCTTGTTGATTGCTTCATAAAGAATTCCCATCAGATCTTTCAGTAGGGCCTTTGTAAAGTCTTCTGTCATTTCATAAGATTCCTTATGAAAAGTTCCAGCAAAACAGACTTTAAAAGAGTCTATATAGTTAATCACTAGTCTTGCTGCACTTATGTAAATAATCAGACCAAAGTTATTAACACTAGACTTATTTGTAAACAAATTAATCTTGATTATCTCTGATAGAAATGGGGTTACCTATAGAGAGAAAAATGATCTTTCAATGGTAAACTGTAGTACACACTTGTGGATATCAGATTCTAGTCCTATTAATTGTCTTTGAAGTTTTGTTGTCTACCTATAAACTGGACTGGATCCTGAATGTGTCTAGTTTCCTCCAATATGTAGCTACAACTCTCTAAACCAACATTTCCAAATTTCTCCCACCCTTTTGCCTTGTAATCATTGAGAACTAAAACTGCCCTTTTCCCAAAGCCCGGAATGCTAAAATTGGACTTGATATAAACTTCAGAGAAATCACCATAATAGCTCATGTATGGATAATCTTTATGACTGTTGCTGTGTGATCTTTTCAGAAAGATCGCCAGAGATATTCAAACTGCAAACCAGGAAAATCTGTCAGAGTGCCACTGTCAGAGTAAGGACAGAGTGCCTGCCCTTACTCCATCCGAAGATGATTTGAGTCTGACATCTAAAAATCTTTTTGACTAGCTGCCTTCAGAACTCAGAAACTGGGATTATTGTCTGCTCCAATCATTAACCATTGTTTTTATCTTATTTCCAAAGAAACGTCTCCTATTAAATACCTCATGCAAATACGCACACCGTATAGGCCTAACTTTGGGAGCCTACCTATAATACTGCCCCGTGAAATGAGACACAACTGTTTAACTGAACCGACCTATTTTCAAAGACTAAGAGACCAGTTCAGTGAGATAATGGAGCAATCTGCCAATCAGCTTCTGAATTGTGAAACTTCTTGGAAGTTTCAAAGGTGGGGCAGGAGGGCAGAATACGCCGCCCCAAAATATGCCACTTTGGAGTATTGATTTTTTTGAATCAAAGTTACCTAAGAAACAGCCAGAACAAGAATACTCTGACCTTCCTCTGTTTCCCTGAAAGCAGAAAATAAATCTCTTATGTGAAATGTTCTCTTCCTTTACCAGAAGGGTAGAAGGCATCCTTATCACTGGAGATAGGGAATTTAGGATAAAGAAGGTTATATAAACAAAACATATTACTTCTTCATTAATTTACTACCCCAAGCCCAAACCCCTTTATCTTGTCAATTCTTCACAAATTTATTATTTCCTTGTCTGAAAGGTATAAAAGCTGCTTGCTTTGTTTCCTTCTTGGAGTCTCATATTTTTTTATAGGGCTCCTGTGTGTATGAAATTAAATTTTTTCCTCCTGTTAATCTGTCTTATGTCAATTTAATTATTAGGCCATCTGAAGAATCTAGAAGCGTAAAAGGGAAAAGATTTCTACCCCTACAGATTCATATTGTATAAAGACTTTTTGTGGTTTACTTTCTTTTCTTTTTTTAAAAGTTCATAGTAGCTTTATTTGTAATAGTCAAAAACTGGAAAGAAACCTCATCTTCATCAATGGGTGAATGGTTAAATAAACATGATATATTCATACCATGGAATTCTACTTAGCATCAAAAATGAACAAACTATTAATATATACAATAACTTGCATAAACCCTCAAGGATATTATCTTGAGTGAAAAAAACTAAAAAGGTCACAGATTGCATGGTTCTATTGAAATAACTTCTTGTGGTGATGGAGCTATTCCATAGATAGATACTTTTTAAATTGAATTATAGTCAACACACAATATTACATTAGTTTTAGGTGTTGTGATTTGCTTTCTTCACTTCATGTTTACATTGTCTTTCCATGTCCTTAGTGATGCTGAAAAATATGCTTCCATGGTTGCACTGGGGATTCCATATGTGGAGATGCTATTACTTATTACCAGTTTGGTGTATGGGACAGTTAATTTTATTTTCCTATTATAAATAACACTAGAGTAAACATCCTTTTACACAAATTTCTGAGCTCTTCTCTGATTACATCAATTAAATTCTTATATAAATAAATTACTTAAAATAAGTTCCTAGAGGGGCCCCTGGGTGGCTCAGTCGGTTAAGCATCTGCCTTCAGCTCAGGTCATGATCCTGGCATTGAGCCCCATGTCAGGCTCCCTGCTCAGCTGGGAGTCTGCTTCTCCCTCTCCCTCTGCCTGCTCTGCCTGCTTGTGCATGCTCTCTCTCTCTCTCAAATAAATAAATAAACAAAACCTTAAAAAAAAAAAGTTCCTAGAAATAGAATGAATTTTTAAAAATAAATTCCTAGGAGTAAGATTGCTAAGTCAAAAGGAATATGCATTTTGAGAAGTATTGCTGACCTGCCCCCTAGCAAGTTGTGTCAATTTACTACTCCTACCAACAGTGTTTGTATCAGTGAGTAAATCATTCAAGGCCTTCCACATTTTCTCCTAACAGGCTTTTCCATGCACCCTTTCTTCCCAGTACATTCCTGTATGAAGCCTCTGCTTCAAATGCCCTCTGTTCCAGTTACATTGTTTTGTTCAGTGTCTCTCAAACATCACCCATGGGTACCACCTCTGGGCCTTTGTCATGCCTTTTTAGAAATGTCTTCCTCCTCTTCTGCATTTTTGAGTCATATTTCCATAATTCAAGTCCCAACCCCTCTGCAAAGCCTTGCCTGATTGTCCAATTTGGTAAACTTCACCTCTGAAGTTCCTCTACCTTTATTGTCTGTGCCACCCATTTGTCACTTGTCACATGTTGTGATTTGTCTTTTTATATATGTCTGCTTTGTTTCCTGAAGAACTCATAGAGTACAAAATTACACTTAAAAATCCCTTTTTAAAAAAAAATTTTTTTTTTAAAAGATTTTATTTATTTATTTGAGAGAGAGAATGAGAGAGAGCATGAGAGGGGGGAGGGTCAGAGGGAGAAGCAGACCCCCCGCCGAGCAGGGAGCCCGATGCGGGACTCGATCCGGGGACTCCAGGATCATGACCTGAGCTGAAGGCAGCCGCTTAACCGACTGAGCCACCCAGGCGCCTCTTAAAAATCCCTTTTATTACCCATAGCACAAATGGAGCTTTGTGTAACTATATTGTGTAACTAGCTTTGTGTAACTATTTTGTGTAACTATACTGTGTATACATATAGTGTATATAATATATAAGTTTTGTGTAACTATATTGTGATACATATAATGTATATAATAACATATAGTATAAAACTCCAATGAGGGATCATAATGAACACTCCCGCTTATTCCAGTCACCACCACCAACAACAAAAACAGGTATCCCTGTCAGGGCTGTCCCACACTCCAAGAGGCTCACACCTCAGCTTCCTTGAACTTAAACTTCCTTTGTGCTATATTTATCTAAACTATCTAAAAATGATAGGGGCTCTTTTCCACATAGCACTTAAGGAATAGCTAAATTCAATTTTAAATCATAAAATTATGATGATAATCTGGTCAATGTCTAGAATCAGGAATCAAAATCAATTTGACAAAGGATATATATACACTGCAACAACAAACCTGAGTATCAGTTTTTAAAAATACTTAACCTGAATGTTATAGAAGGTCTAGATACTGTTAATGATCCAAAACGATACTCCTTCAAGAAATACTGAGATCAAAAACATGTGAAAGTCACATTATCTAAATAATGAAATACATAATGCAAATATGCCATAAGAAGCTGAAAATTCTATCATTTTGTGTTGCATTTAGATACAACAGGTGCTGCTTCAGCCTATAACTCAATCATTACAACTAGATCATCAAAGTATCCAGGTAACTTTCGTGGCAGTCTTAGGAGATAAAGTACATGAGAAGATAGTGAAAATGGACATTTGTCATCCTTTACAGTTCATAGAGGCTGTCATCCTGCTGGAGTCGCAGGAGCACACTTTCCAGTAGACATCGATTGTACAAAGAATTGGAGACCTAAGGAGATTGAGGCTTGGTTAAAGCCACACGACCAGTAAGTGGGGGTCCCTGGGTCTCACACCCAGCTCTGTCTGCTTCTCAGTCTAGTTCACTCTCAGGTATAACTTGTACTTCTACTGCATATTAAGAGCAGGTTTCAGGTTTAGAGGCCTCACCCTGGCCTCAGGATCTTTGCACTTTCCATTCTCTGTCTGGACTGTCTCGCAGACATCCATTTGGCTCGTTACCTCACCTCCTTCAGTTTTCTGCTCTGATGCCACTTTCTTTGTGAGTTCTTCTCTGATTATTTAAAATCCCATTTACCCTCACCCCCACACACATACCCAAGAATTTCTCTGCCTTTTTCTTGCTTTATTTTTCTCCAAGCACTTACCAGCCTCTGATATGTTATATATTTACTTGCTGACACTTGCACGTAAGCTCCACAAGAACAGAAGTAAAAATTCCTAATAAAAATTCTTCTGCTCCCTGTGGTATCCTAGAGCTAAAGCAATGGATGGCTTCTAGAAGACAACAAATATTTGTAGGATGTATACAAATTAAAAAAATAAATCCATGTAATTTCAAGTTTGAATTCATAGCAGTACAATTGTCTTCTGTGGCCGTAGTCTGAACAGCCTGATTTCTAGCTCTGAGGTTTTCATTCATTCACTGATTTGCTTTACTTCACATAATTTATCACTGCCTGAAACTTTATTATGTACTTATCCATGTACTTATTTATTATCTGTCTCTTTATTTTACTATAGTATTAGCTCTAAGAAGGCAAGGGCTTTGCCTGTCTTGTAAAGGGCTATATCCCCTCACAGAAAACAGTACCTGGCACATAATAGGAGTTTATTATAACATAATAAATTAGTAAGTGTATTCATTTAAGAAACATTTATTGACCACCTGGCATGACCTGTCTTTAGTTTTATGAGGGAGAAAAACAAGTCAACAGGGAATTGCAACATAGGTAGGATTTACCATGGAAGGGGGAGAAATGTGCAGAAACGCCTAACCTGATTGTGAAGGGTTAGTGGAAGACTTTAAGCAGGATTTGGCATGAGTAGGTTCTCTTTATCATCTCACTGTGGCATTTGAAAGGAAGGACAAGGCAGCAAGAATCACTGCTCATTACCAGATCCGCAAAGTCAGCAAACTGTAGGCATGAGCTGGGACTGTACCACCTGATAAGCCTCCACCCTGGCAGGTACAGAAAGCCAGTCACAGACCCAGCCTTCTGGAAGTGGACGGGCTAGACTGTCCCATGGCTCCATGGGGACAATTCGAACTCCACGACAGTGCTTGGGGACAGCTTATGGGTGTCTGAAATGCCCACCAGGAGCTTTTCTCACTAGTGTAAAACCTGGAAATAAGCAAAGCTGTAAAAATCTATAGATCTTGATAAGCTAGTAATTCACATTCTAAATAACTCTAGAAAGTAATAGAAAGATTAAAAACTCTCCTTTCCCCACTTCCATCATGCATACAATTTTAAATAATACATGAAAATATTACATTTAATACTTGGAGATTTTTCTAAATAACTGGCTGGGTAAGCAGAAGATAAAAGTGATACTATGAATCAACTTCGACTGACTCTAGTTTCTTGAGACCCTATGATAATTTGTGTCAGCAAAATCAACTTCCACCTGCATATAATAGGGAGAGAAATAGTAGGGGGCCTGTAAATGTGGGGGCAGAGGGATCTGTGCCTCTGGGGAAAACTTCAGGCACAGTGAGGGGAAAAAGCTTAGTGAAGAGCGTGTGTCCATTCATTCAGCTCACCTGTAGTTGGCCCTGCATGTGAAAAGCATGGTTTTAATTCTCTAACAGGAATCAAGGCTGGAGGGTAATAAATAGACCCACACAAATGCATTCAACTGATTTTTTTAAGAAATTGAGGTCAAACTCACATAACATAAAATTAGCCATTTTAAAGTGACTTTGAGTGCATTCACAATGTTGTGCAACTACCATCTCTGTCTAGTTCCAGAACACTTTTATCACCCCAGAAGGAAACCCCATACCTGTTTAGTATTCGCTCCCCATTCTCCCTTCCCCCTGCCCCATCTCTGAGAATTCACTTATTCAGGATATTTTGTATATATGGAATCACACAATATGTGACCTTTTGTGTCTAGCATCTTTCACTTAACGTAATGTTTCAAGGTTCATCCACTCTGTAGCATGTATCAGTACTTCATTTCTTTTTACGGTTGAATAATACTCCATTGTATGTATATACTGTATTTTGTTTATCTGTTCATCAATTGATAGACATTTGGGCTGTTTGCATCTTTTGGCCATTGTGAATCATGCTGCGGTGAATATACATGTGCATGTACTTATTTGAGTATCTGTTTTCAATTCTTTTTCGCATATACTACTAACTGATTTTTGGCAAAGAGGCAAAGTAATTCAATAGAGGAAAGACAGACTTTTCAACAAATGGTGCTGGAGCAACTGGACATCCATAGTCAAAAAAATAAACCATGACTTGCCCCCGATAACCTTGTACAAAAATTAATCCAAAATGGGTCATAGATTTAAATGTAAGATGTAAAGCTGTAAAAAGTTCCAAAAGGAAACTGGTGCAGTCACTCCAGAAAACAGTATGGAGTTTCCTCAAAAAGTTAAAAATAGAGCTACCCTACGACCCAGCAATTGCACTACTAGGTATTTATCCAAAGGATACAAGCATAGTGATTTGAAGGGACACCTGCACCTCAAATGTTTATAGCAGCAATGTCTCCACAATAGCCAAACTATGGAAAGAGCCCAGATGTCCATCGAGAGATGAATGGATAAAGATGTGGTGTGTGGGGATGGCATAGCCACTCTGGAAGGATAGTTTGGCAGTTTCTTATAAAACTAAACATGCACTTACCATAATGACCTGGTGATTGCACTCTTGGGTATTTATGCCAGAGAAATGAAAACTTATGTTCACACAAATATCTGTACGTGAATGTTTATAGCAGCTTTGTTTATAAGCACTCCAAACTGAAAACAGCCAAACTCTGGTACATTCATACTGTAGAATACTACTCAGCAATCAAAAGTAGTAAACTATTTTTTTTTTTTAAGATTTTATTTATTTATTTGAGACAGAGAGAATGAGAGAGACAGAGAGCACATGAGAGGGGGGAGGGTCAGAGGGAGAAGCAGACTCCCCGCCGAGCAGGGAGCCCAATGCGGGACTCGATCCCGGGACTCCAGGATCATGACCTGAGCCGAAGGCAGTCGCTTAACCAACTGAGCCACCCAGGCGCCCAAAAGTAGTAAACTATTGATACAGGCAACAACCTGGATGTTTCTCAAGGGCATTATGCTCAGTGAAAAAGTCAATCTCAAAAGGCTAATACTTTATAATCTTATTTATATAACATTCTCAAAATGACAAAACTATAGAGATGAAAAACAGATTAGAGGTTGCGATGGGACAGGGACAGGTGTTAGGAGAGGATGTAAATATATATGGAGTGTACGAGAGGGTTCCTTTGTGATGTGGAGCAGTCTGGTGTCTGGATTGTGGTGGGGGCTACATAAATATATATGCTTGGGATTACGTATGCATATAGGGCATAGAAACGCAAACACACACAAATGAGTGCATGTAAAAATTGGTGAAAAAATGAACACGATCTGTAGTCTAGTTAACAGCATTGTACAAATGTGGATTTCCTGTTTTGATATTGCATATAAGATGTCACCATTGGGGAAAGCTGGATGAAGGGTACTACAAGTATTTCAAAATACAAACTTAAAAAAACCCCACCTAAATAGTGAATAAAAATGCTGGTAAAAAACTTAGAAATACCTGTATTTTGAGCATATAAATGAGAGTGTGACTTTAGGCCTTGCTGCATATTCCAGGTGAGCTAGAGGGAGTCCGTGCCTTCTAGGTGCTTAGGTAGTGGGTAGGATGGTTCAGTGAATGGCACATTGTCTCATAGGAGGTGAGCATGTAAACAACCTCCTATAATCTCTGAATCAAATACACTGATTAATTCCAAGCAAAGTGTGCAGGAATTGAGAGGAAAGAGGTTTTAAAGTAGTCCAAGAGGCTGGGAAAAATTTCTTAGGGGAGGTGTTTTCTGATATGAACCTTGAAGGATGGGTCTGATTCTGAAAGTACAGAAGAGAGTAAGGAAATTTTTCATGTGGATCTTAGAATTTTTTTTTTTTTGGCTAGTATTTTTAAAATCAACCTTCTACTTTTTCCCCAAACTTACTCTTTCATGCCTTTAGCCTAGGAACCTAGATGAGTTTATATATGGTAAAAATGCACCACAGGGACTGGCTTGAAATGTGCTTATTTTGAGGCTCAAAGAGTGTTTAATGTCACTTCATAGTTCTTCAAAGAGAAGTACTTTGAGAGAGAACTTGAATTCCTTGGTCCTATAGCCATATGCCTAGAGGTACCAAGCTGCAGTCATGTAGCTGGGAACCCTGCCAAAATAAAAGAGTATCTCTTCCATCCTCATAGTTTTGTTTTGTTTTGTTTTGTTTATCAAGAAGAACTTGAAAAATGAATCCCACCAAGTGCTGCTGACAATAAAGAATATTGCCCCAGGTAGGGACACAACAGACCACTTGCAGTCAACAGAGTCTTGATTCTATATCTTCTTGCATCTACTTAAATTTGGGCTCCAGCCCAGAGGAGCCCAATTCCAAAGGAAAGCTAAGTGCCAGATATAAATAGACCGGGACAGAGCACAGGCAATTTATTCTATCATTTGTTGTAATGAGGAACTTACATTTTACTTGGCCCTGCCTTACCTTATTGGCAAGTGTTAACTCTATTATTTATCTAGTAAAGTTTTCCTCTATTTTTGCAAACATGAATTTGTACTTTAGAAAGAGGACTGCAAGTCCTTTCAACTCTATAGAGAAAGGATGCCCTTGCAGAGCCAACCGTTAGGGTGCACATACAACTACAGACAGAACCTGGGTGTTTGGCTGAACGGTGCCCTGGAGATTACCTTATTAAACAACCTCATCTTGCAGGTGAGGAAACCGAGACCAGAAGAAAATACTCCTTTGTTGCAGAATAAGCGGAGTTTAAACTGCCCATTCGTGTATTTGTTCGTTCAGTACATTCTGAGCTCCTATGAGCCAGATGCTGTTCTGGATGTTGGGGGACATGGGGACCCTCTCCCAGGGAGCTGACAGAAGTGCTTGCAAAGGAGGGACTAGAGAATTAAAAAGTAAACAAGCGAACTTCCAATTTCATCACAGTGTCAAGTACTGTAGAGAAAGAAGTCCTGGGAGAGCGGCTCTCTGATGGGGGTGGGAGGGGCTCAGAGAGGGCCGTTGCCAAGAGGCACTTGTAAGCTGAGGCCCGAATGATGAGAAGGAGCCATCTGTGTTAAGACAGTGGCAGAGATTGTTACAGGTAGAGGAAGAGCTGAAGCCCTGAGGCAGGAAGGTGCCTGGCAGTTTCAAAAGAGCAGAAAGCAGATGAGTTCAGAAGGAGGGAGATGTGCTGGTAGGCGGAGAACTTGAGGGTTGAGACCCTACAGGCCTTGTAGGCCGAGGGGGCGACTTTTGAGATGTTGCAGGTTTGAGCAAAGCAGTTGCAGGATCTGGTTTACATTTTAAAAATAGTTCATTGTGTATCATGTGGAGTGAATGGTAGAGAAGCAAGAGCAGAAGCAAGGAGACTACTGGTACAGTCAGGCCAGACGAGAAGGAATGGCCTAGAATAGGGTGGTGGCAGAGACGAGCGAGGCAAGTGATTGCATTAGGATATATTTTGGAGACAGAACTGTTAGGACTATGGTTGGATTGGATATGGGTATGAGGCCAAATGAGAGTAATCAGAAGGACTGAAGTTTTGGCTTGAGTAATTGGGTAGGATCATTTCCTGAGATGGGGAAGTCTGGGGAGGAGTAGGTTGGGGAGAGTGTGGGTATCAGAAAAAAATAAAGTGGTATTGAGAATGGGGGAAAACAGGAGTAGATCCATTTTGGTAGAACAGTAAATGAAGGCCTCACTCAGAAGTTGACATTTAAGGTGAAATCTGAAAGGCACAAAGCCAGCCAAGAGAACAATCCAGATGGAGGGAACCACAGGTACAGAGGCGCAAGAGAAGAAATGGCTTAGCAAGTCAGAGGTGGGTGAAAGGAGCTATTGTGACTGCAGGGCAGGGAGTGAGATAATCAAGAGAGTGGTTTCTATTTTTCGTACTGCTCAGGAACAAGTTTAACACTGTAACTTAGATGTGCAAAAAGAAATATTGCTTTTTTTTCCCCTCTATCACTGACCTGATTTTCCTCACAGCTGCTACCCTGAATAGGAGTGGAGACTGTAAGAAGGGACCAGAAATTTAAACCTGCCCATTTGTGGTATATTCATTGCTTTCAGATAACTCCATTGCCTTCACAACGTGTGTGTGTGTGTGTGTGTGCGCGCACTGGGGGGGAGACTTTGGGTCCACACACCAGTCGTGTACGGCTTTCTAGCTCCCCTTGCCTCCATCTTGACAGGAGCCAAGCTCCTGTCGTGTACTTGTTCATCCAGTCAGGTGACATGTCTTGGGAGAACTCTTAGTCTGCTCTTTGGGCTCAGTCAGCCTGGAGGTCTTTCCTGCAGACTCACCCCTACTTCCATTTTCTCTGATGCCACAGTTCCTTCTCCTTGAGGTTTGAGAGCACCTGTGACTCCCAACTTAAGGCACTTCTGAGTCACCTCATCATTGTTCTGTGGCACCTTTAGCGGCAGGAACATCATCTCACGTCCTTCACGAGGCTAGCAGGAACCTGGGGCTCTTCTGTGCCATATGGCAGCCAAGGAAGTCTCTGGGTAATTAAGTGTTCTCACTCCCTGACTGGGCTGTGCTGCCATTTTTACTTTGCTGTGGTCTTTCATTGTTGGTGCTCTGTGTGGAGATGCCCTCTCAGAGTTGTCAATGGGAAGGGGCAGCAGCTCTTCCACTTTTGACTTCCTTCTTGACCCTCGACATGTCTGATACCTGCCCCAGCGATGTTATGGTCCGGGGAGGTGTGGTGGTGATCCATAACACATATGCATCTGACAATTGGCTTTCTCTACCTCTCTTCTTTTTCTAGCAAATTCTCTGACTAGAAGGAGCAAGTGTCCTTCTTCCTCCTTATGATAGTTTAAAAACATATCTGCAAATTCTCTGATACTCTTTCATCAAGAGGTGGAGTCTGTCACTTCCCTTGAAACTGGGTGGACGTTTGTGTCTTCCTTGATGAAAAGAACATGGCAGAAGTGATGTGGTGGGACAGAGGCTGGATTAGAAAATGCTATGCTCCTTCTGCCAGATTCTCTTGAGACTCACTCTGGGAGCTTTTAGCTACCATGTGAGAAGCCCAGCTACCCCGAGGCCACCATTCAGGGAGATTATGTGGGGAGATGAGAAAGAGAGGGAGAGAGGAGGGAGGGAGAGATCTGAGGAGCTTGAGCTGTTAGTTGTTCAAGTATGCCAGGCCAGGTGCCAACATGCTAGTTAAAAAGGTGTCAAGATGATATCAGTTTCAACCACTGTCTGATTGCAACCTCAAGGGACAATCTGATCAGGAAACACCTGGCTGAGTTCATTCAATGCTCAGATTTATGAGCAAAATAAATGATTGCTCCCATTCTTTTGGGGTGGTTTGTTAATAAAGATTGGAGTACTCACGCCTCCTGGAGCTCACATTCTTTTTTTTTTTTTTTTAAAGATTTTATTTATTTATTTTGAGAGAGAGAGCACATGAGAGGGGGGAGGATCAGAGGGAGAAGCAGACTCCCTGCCGAGCAGGGAGCCCGATGCGGGACTCGATCCCGGGACTCCAGGATCATGACCTGAGCCGAAGGCAGTCGCTTAACCGACTGAGCCACCTAGGCGCCCTGGAGCTCACATTCTTACCAGTATTTTTCTTCTACCTTCAATAATCTGTACACTATGTCTCATAATTAAGCAATAGGTCCAGGCCTTCAAGTAGAATAACCACTTACCCTGATTTGACTGGGACTGAGTGGGTTCCTAAGATGTGGGACTTTCAGTGCTGAAACCTGGGAATATCCTGGGCAAATTGAGATGAGTTGGTCACCCTATTCCAAAGTTTGCTTTCAAGCTGAAGAAATTTTGGGATTTTTAGAATTATTGCATCACTATGAATTTTAATAAGAAGTGGCTTTGGGCTTGGATGCTGACCCATTGTTCTAGAGGATATCTGTCCTCCCAAAGGGAGTCAATGAGTAGGCTAATGCAGGCAAAGATAATTATAGGATCTGAAAAATATTTCAAAAATATCTCCCACAGATGGGGAAACTGGATCAGACAAGGTCACTGACTTTTCCAAGGGCAAATAATGACGAGGCCATAATTTGGGATACAGATAGTTGGACTTCAGTCAAGGGCTCTTAACTCCATATTATGTCATTCCCAATCCTCATCGATCTTTACCCTGTGAGTATGGTGTAATAGTGAACTCTGGATACTATTTAGGCGGAAGGAGAGATGTCCTTGCCAGTAAGATAGTTCACCATCTTCAGCTCTAGGCAGTACACAGATTAGAGTAAAATCTAATCTGAGCCATGCCCGGACAAACAGAGAACCAGAAAATACATCTCAATTAAAACAAAACCCTAAACCAACGTCAGGTCTGTTTTGAAATGGAGTTTTAACAGTCGCATCAGAAATGGTGAAAAATTGCAGGCCCTGGTACTGCTGTCCCAGAAGAAGCCCAGCTAACTTTGGGTCCCAGTTTTAGGGCTCTCCTCGAAAGTAAAGGATGGGGCAGCTTCCAGCCAGCAGCAGGGCAGGTATAACTAGATATGGGCCAACAAGTGTTTCTGGGTGTGTCTTTTGGCAATGAAACCCAGACTGCTTTAGCAAATAAATAGGAGGCTGGTAACTATCTGCTCTGCGTAGGGCTGAAGATGGAGGACTAGGTGGGAGGAAGGGTGGAGAAGGAGAATATTACTTGAGGTCTGACTTGGCAGGAAACTGCCATTATGCTGCTTGCCCCACCTCTGTTTAGAAAGTGTATGTGGTATGCTTGTGTGTGGGCTGTGTGTGCTCCCAACCACTAGAGTAGAGCTTTTATCAAAGAAAGCAAATTGCTCACTGATATGACATGGCCACCCAAAAGCCAGCCCTATCCCGTCCAAGGGATCCAGGAGGAAGCTCTGTTTTGACCGGCAAGGCAACGTGGTGAGGAGGCTGTGAATCATACATGGTTAGATTTGATTGGCATGTGAGCAGGCGTGAGTTGCATTTCATTTAATGATTATAAGATAAAGCCCTATAATTTTGCACAACCTAGAACTCATTCAGGCAACTGAAATTAGTTTAAAAAGAAAGAGTCAAAGCTCTTGGCATAGGGTACTATTTTGAGATTTTTAACCTTTGCTCTTCTGTATTTCCTCTTTTTTTCCTCCTTCCATTGAAGCAGGCAATTAAGTTTGTTCTTTGCTTCCATGGGGGGTGGGGGGTGGGGTTATGGTTGAGAGGAGAGCAAGCCTTGTCTGCTTGTCTTCCTGGCTTTGGGAGCAGAGGTGGGGAGGGTGTGGGTCAAAAAAGCACAGAAACAACATATTGGCCAGAAACCCAAAAGAAAAAAAGATTTCTCCAAGACAAGAGAGATTTCCCAGGACTGGAAAGAGAGAGAACATGAGGAGAACAGAGAGCTCTAAAGTCCTGAGACAGGGGTGCCTGGGTGGCTCACTCGTTAAGCGTCGGCCTTCGGCTCAGGTGGTGATCCCAAGGTCCTGGGATTGAGCCTCACATCGGGCTCCCTGCTCAGCGGGGGGCCTGCTTCTCCCTCTCCCACTCCCCCTGCTTGTGTTCCCTCTCTCGCTGTGTCTCTCTGTCAAATAAATAAATAAAAATCTTAAAAAAAAAATAAAATAATAAAGTCCTGAGACAGAGAAAAAACATGCCCTGACTCTTTCAACATTCATTCACTCAATTCCTGTATACACCATGCACTGTCCTAAGAGCACTGAACAAATACATAAAGACCCTTGCACTCGTGGAGCTTACATTTCAGTGACTATCAAAACATATGGGATTCTGATATGCCAGAGGCTATTCTAAGTGCATGGGATGTATTTACTTCTCAAGACCCATTGAATTAGATAATATATTCCCAGCTCACAAGTGAAGAAGTTTCAACATAGAAAGGTTACATAATTTGCTGATCTCCTAGCTAGTAAGTATCAGAGGCTGAACATTGAACCCAGACAAGCAGGCTTCATTGCTTTTAACTGCTTGCTTAATTTCTAGGCAGGGCTTTGGGAGGGTGGCAAGGCACTAGAGTTGAGAAATCTGCATGGAGCAGTTTGACAGAGACTCCCATGCCCCAGGTAGGTTAGGGCGGCAGTGAAAAGACCCTGAAATTCTAGGGGCTGCTGCCTGTGATGATGGATGTCTCTGAGTCAGTCTTCCCCTGAGTGTGTTCCACTGCCCCAAATTCTGGGAGGCCAGCATGAAAACAGAAATTAAGCTGAGTTAAACGAATACAAATGATAAAATAGATGACCAAAAAATAATAAGAGAAAGAGAATAAATGTTTTTGTAATCCTGAGTCTGTAGACTAAGAGCCAGCCGTGTATTTTGGGAAGTGTAGGAATTAGAGAAAGCTATGTGCTGCCCGTGGGAGGAGTTAAAAATCCCAATCCCTTCACATGTTCCCCATCCGCCCCCCTCCCCACTGCCTGCCCAGAATTAGGGCACTGTACAAGGGGACTAGGATTTCATGAAGGTGGAAGCCCAATCAGGTAGAGCTTATATTAAAAAAATAAATAAATAGGGCGCCTGGGTGGCTCAGTCAGTTAAGTGTCTGCTTTCCGCTCAGGTCATGATCCCAGGGTCTTGGGATCAAGCCCCACATCGGGCTCCTTGCTCGGTGGGGAGTATGCTTCTCTCTCTCCCTCTGCCTGCCGCTCCCCCTGCTTGTGCTCTCTCTCTCTCTAATAGATAAATAAAAATCTTTAAAAAAAATAAATAAATAAAAATAAAGTTCATCACTCCAATCTTTGTTTCTGACATTGCATTGACTTCTTTCTGAGTCTGACTCCTGCCTCCCTCTTATACAGACCATTGTGATTATACTGGGTTAATCTGGATAATCCAGGAAAATTGCTGAGTTTCTGTTGATCAAACTCCCTCTTGGTCTGATTGATCCCAATGTCAATTAGTGATGGACAGTCTTAACATTGCAGTTGTGTGAACTGCTTTTAAACAAAGCAAGCATGGCCCGTGTTTCATATTTTACATAGCCCAGAATATGTTTTTATTTTTCTTGGTACATATCCAACCATTTTGAATTCAATAAGATTTGAACTTGAAATACCTCAAGTACAATGTCACTCATCAAAGAGGAGAGGAAATTTTACACAAATTGATTGTGTTTACTTATTACAAGCTATACTGGTTTTCTCATCTGAAACCCCAAGAATTCTTTGTGTATGTGTTGTCCTCCAGCTTGGGTATCTAGTGCATGGACACCCTGTCTGTGAATTCAGTCCTAGGTGGTTACCCGCTTTTTCTTCAGGAGAGAGAACTACTGACTCCAGTAAGTGCTCCTTTAACATCCTACTCATATTGCAACTGCTAAATTCAAGTCATTCTCAGGGCAGAATGGCTCAGTTGGTTAAGCGTCTGCTTTCAGATCAGGTCGTGATTCCAGGGTTCTGGGATGGAGCCCCACGGCAGGCTTTCTGCTCAGTGGGGAGCCTGCTTCTCTCTCTTTCTCTGCCTCTCACCCCAGCTTGTGCGTGCTCTCTCTCTCTCAAATAAATAAATAAATTAAAAAAAAATTCAAGTCATTCTATTATCATTATGTGTCTGTCTATGCCATTGATTGCTGGGCTCTTCAGGTCATGTTTATATCTTCAATCTTTGTATCCAACACAGTGAACATGGCATCTGAGGTATTGTGAGTCCTCCACAGATATTTGTTAAATGGATTCGTTTATTGAAGAAAGAACAATACTTTGATTCCATGATGAGAGCTTTACATCGTTCCTGGTTTTCCTTTCCCTTGCATACCAGAAAACTTCAAGCCAAATTGCTCTGTGACAATAACTCTCTCATCCTAATTCTAAAACATATTTTACTTCTGTTCTTATTTTTCTTTAAATTAACCTATGTGTTTTTATTATACGTAATGCCAAATGCTTTTTAGAACTACAAAGAACATAACTTATAAATAACATGTTTGGCAAATTTTGATTCATCTGGGATTTATGTTTAAGGAAGACCTATGCCTTTCACCATAGTGAACCTAATCACTATGATGGTAGGAAAAACCAAGGAGCAACAACTATCAGATAAACATGGGAAGGTGGTGTGCATTGTGCTTATCAACAGGAAAGACAAATAGGGATCAAAGAATTGACTGCTGATGTGGAACTTCAAACAGGTACATTTCTATGTCTGGTACAGATGGCTATTATGTTGCTAGAAGAATCATGTTGAAAACATTTATTTTACTTTTAGTTATTTTTTTTTAATATCTAGGAGAAAGAAAAGGACATAGAAAATCTAAAGGATTTCTCAGAGGAAAAGGAATATTATAAACCTGGTGAGAAAGCTGCCCAGTGGTCCAATTATGAGAAAGGCAGATGGAAGATCCTCGTACAAAGGTCAGACGGAGTCTGGAAGGTGCACCTCGATCACAACGAGAGAAAAACAGTATTTGAGATTGGGGAATGGTAGCCTTGGCTAGTCACAGGGACATAATCAATAAGAATATTGTTTTGTAAAATAAGGAGGATATTCTCTGTGAAATTACTCTTGGTTTTGTTACAGGCTTACCAAAAGGCCTAGGGCCAGAGTGAAATGGGAAAACAGGAAACAACAGGAGAAAATAAAAATCAAAATGCTTGATGGCAAGACAGAGCTTTATTTATTAAAGTTTTTACTTTGGAAAATTTGAGAAAGTAAAAAAGTTCATTTTTTTTTAACTGAAAATAGACCATTGGTTTTACTTAGAAAGCAAAGAACACTTTCTAAATGAATACAAATAAATGGAAGAATCCACAAAGAAGCAGTCATCTCATCATTACGTGAGTCAGTAGTCACTCTGTAAGGTGACCAGAAATATCTGGTTTTGTTTTTTTAACCCTGATGATATAAAATTTTCTAAATTTTTACCAAAGGTTAAACAAAGGTAGTTCAATCTTTAGTAAACAAGTGGTTTTTCCAATTGGTCCAACAGTAGACAAGGTTTGCTCTTATAAATCAATTTGAGGGGCACCTGGATGGCTCAGTCAGTTGAGCGGCCAACGCTTGAGATTGCAGCTCAGGTGATGATCTCAGGGTCCTGGGATCAAGCGCTCAGTGGGGAGTCTGCTTGAGGATTCTCTCTCTCCCTCTCCCTCAGCCCCTCCCCCTGCTCACATGCTCTTTCTCTCTCTCAAATAAATAAATCTTTTAAAAAAAAAATAAATGAAGTCCAGTTTTAAAATGAAAAGTGTCCTCATTTAGAATGTTTTTGTTGCTCAAAGTTGGTAGGAATATCACGATATTGGTAAGAGGGGAAGGAAGGTGCCTATGGAAAATGCTGGGATCTGTAAGTGGGAAAGGAAGTTCCAAGAGGGTTGGCTGTGCTTGGCTGTAGTGAGAGCTCTAGTTCTTGAGCTGTTCTCAGAAGGCACAAAACATTGAGCCCATCTGAAACATCCTATTATCATGATTAACATTTAATCACGAGATTTCACATAAAAAGCCACATTTCTGATTTCTCTTGAAAAATCTGAGAGCATTCAACCGTAGCAACTATCACTGAGTAGAACTGAGTAGCTGCTGCTCATTGGGACAGGGCTGGCTCCCCGTCATCCATTCCTTCCCGCCCCTGTTTTCTTCAGACGTGGAGACGGAGTGTCAATTGCCATCCACCCATGAGATTGCACAGGCGTTTGTCTTATGGTAGAAGTAATAAGATATGAGAACATGTCTCATAACCTTGTCTATATCAAAAATGTGAAATAGACCAAGATGCCACATAATTCAAGAACAATGGGCGAAAGCAAATTTCCTTGTGGAAATGAAGAGTAACCTAGGGATTCATATGCATATAAAATAAATCTGTATAGAAATCACCTGCCTGTTTTACTCATTTGTTCCCTAGCAGACTTTGGGTTTAAAATGCTTGGTTTAGCTTTTGTAGCTGCGATCTCATCTTTGGGCACAGATCACCCCTGAGGCTAAAATAATATGTTTCTTTTTCCAAGAAACAGTTCCCTTTTCTTTCTTTTCAGTGAAACTCTGACTTTTTATGGTGGTAAAATGCCCACAGCTGGGTCTATGCCAAAAATTTTAACCACATTTAACCCTTACTTCTCAGCTTCCTGTGTTGCTAACCATATAACCCAGGGCTGACCAATGAGATATAGGCAGAACATGCTGATGAGTTGAAGAATTCATTTACCTGTAAAAGGGAACAGGTGCAGTTTGTTTGGCCTTTTACTATCACCCCTTTCTTCCTGCTTTGAAATGGACAAGTTCTCTGGAGATGTAAAAACCATCTTTTACCCACAAGGAGACAGCCACGGGGGCAAAAGCCAATTTGTGAAGGATACTGAGCAGAAATAAAGCAAGAGTCTAGGCCCTTGGCTACAGGTGAATAGCTAAACCAATTGCCAGTAACTACCTAGGTTTGATTATAAAAGACAAACCCTTCATTGTTTATATCATGGTTGTTTGGCTTTTCTGTTACTTGCAGACGTAGGCATTCCTAATTGATTCGTTCTTCTCCCCTCCCCTCCATTCATATGTGCACAATGCTTCTCACTATTTTGTACTTCCCACATCTGCCAAATTATGTCAAAACCCCAATTCAGTTCCTACCAGACAATGTTTGCAAGGCATGGTGCTAGGATTTGGAATGCAGGATCCTATAAAGATGCGCAAGACAAATACTTTGTGTTAAAGTATCTTGTTATCTAGGGGCGCCTGGGTGGCACAGTTGGTTAAGCATCTGCCTTCGGCTCAGGTCATGATCCCAGGGTCCTGGGATCGAGCCCCACATCTGGCTCCTGGCTCCTGGCTCAGTGGGGAGCCTGCTTCTCCCTCTCTTCTGCCTCTCCCCCTGCTCATGCTCTCTCTCTCTCTCTCTCTCTGTATCTCTCTGTCTCAAATTAATAAATAAAATCTTTAAAAAATAATAAATAAATAAATAAATAATCTTGTTATCTAGAAGGGAGAATTAGATACCTGCACACAATAATTGCAACACAAAGTAGAGCAAAGACAATGTGCAGGTTGTTATGGAGTGTTCAAGGAGGCGGGGGGTGACAAATGCCATTGTACCTGGTTCCTGGCTGGAGTCATCAGGAGGGATTTCTTGGAGAGGGTGGAATTTGAGATGAGTCTTGAATGTTGGATAACATTTTAGAGGACTGCCTTCTAGAAAGGGACTGGTGGGAGGAAAGGCCTGGAGGCAGCAAATGTAGAACATGTTGGAGAACGAAGGTTCTATGGCCCCCTGCTCCCACCTCCAGACCCACTGGCCTCGCTGGTTCTTCCGGGAGCAAGCTAGTCCCAGCTGTGCACCCTTGCACGTGCTCCTTCTCCTGCTCATGGCTCTCCCTTCTTCTCCTGTATGCTGGCCATCTGGGACTATTGTTTCCTTAGAGAGGACGTCTGTGGGTAGCCAAAGTCAAATAGGTCCCACTTGCCACTCTTTCTCTTTACTGTATTCTTTGCCTTTACAAAATTTAGATGCTCGTTTGTTTAGCACTTGTTAATATTTATTGAAGACCTGTTGTATTCCAGGCATTGGCCTCACCTAGTAGCTATATTAGTGAATAAAAAAGTCAAGGAGCGCCTGGGTGGCTCAGTTAGTTAAGCGTCCAACTCTTGATCTCAGCTCAGGTCTTGATCTCTGGGTTGTGAATAAAAAAAAAGTCAAGCTTCATGCCTGTACATGCAGGTAATGAGACAGATGATTAACAAACATAAAATTATTACCTGTTGTGTTAAATGCTAGGAAGGAAATAAGGGTAATCTGGGAGACACCTGGGCCTGGCAGGAGATAAATTCTGTTAATGACAGCACCTACTTCAGAGGATTTTGTGACGGTAATAAAGATGATATATATAGAGAGCTAAATAGAGTGACTGGCACATAATACTAAAATTAGTAATTACAAGTTTGTGTGAGTGTCTGAGTAAACTTTTTATTGCTACATATACAAGAAAGAGCACAGAGCAAAAGTCTATAGCTTGGTGAATTTTTTTTAAAAGAGTTTTTATTTATTTATTTATTTATTTATTTATTTATTTATTTATTTATTTATTTATTTCAGAGAGAGAGAACACGTGGAGGCAGAGAGAATGCTTGAGCAGACTCCCTGCTGAGCACGGAGCCTGATGCAGGGCTTAATCCCAGGACCCCGAGATCATGACCTGAGCTGAAATCAAGAGCTGGCCACTCAACCGACTGAGCCAGCCAGGTGCCTCTATAATTTGGTGAATTTTTATAAATAAAACACACACATGTTACCCTTCCCAGATCAAGAAACAGAATATGACTTGAACCCTCAGAACCCCATCATGCTTCCTTCTAGTTAGTCACTTCTCAAGGGAAATTATTATTTTACCTCTCACAGTAGAGAATGATTTTGTCTGCCTTTTGAACTTTATATAAATGAAATCATAAGGTATGTACCTTTTGTGCTTTTTTTCCCCTGAAAAATGTTGTGTTTTACAGTATGAGAATTTTTTTTAAAAAACATATATATTCTATTGAAAATATTGATATGCAAAGAAATAGTTTTGGGTCAAATATTTTTAAAATTAGATTTGATCAATTAATTAAAATCAGAAGTGTTGATTTTATTGTTATAAGAAATATTAGTTCTTGTAAGTCTTAACTGAGAATTTCTACATAAATGATTGCTGTACAATGTATCAAATATAAACAGTAGTATAGCAAGAAAATAAGTGGTCAAAAATAATTACACAGCAAAAGGAAAAATCAACAAGGTGAAAAGACAACCTGTGGAACAGGAAAAAATATTTGCAAACCATACGTCTGATAAAGGGTTAATATCCCAAATATATCAAGAACTCATACAACTCAATAGCAAAAACCCAAATAATCCAAGTAAAAAATGGGCAAAAGATCTGCATAGACATTCTTTCCAAAGAAAACATACGAATGGCCAGCAGGTACATGCAAAGATGCTCAACATTACTAGTCATCAGGGAAATGCAAATCAAAACCGCAATGAGATATCACCTCATGCCTGTTAAAATGACTGTCATGAAAAAGACAAGAGATAATAGATGTTGGTGAGGATGTGGAAAAAAGGGAACCTTTGTGCACTGTTGGTGGGATTGCAAACTGGTATAGCTACTATGGAGAGCAGCATGGGGTTTCCTGCAAAAAATTAAAAATAGAACTACCAAATGATCTAGCAATTCCACTTCTGGAAATATATCCAAAGGAAACAAAAACATTAATTTGAAAAGATATCTGTGCCCCCATGTTCATTGCAGCATTATTTACAATAGCCAAGACATGGAAACAGCCTAAGTGTCCATTGGTAGGTAAATGGATAAAGAAGATGTGAGATATATATATGTATATGAATATTATTCAGCCATAAGAAAACAAGGGAATTCTATCATTTGTGAAAACATGGATGAACCTTGAAAGCATTATGCTAAGTGAAATAAGTCAAACAGAGAAAGACAAAAACTGTATAATCTCATTTATATGTGGAATCTAAAAAAATAACCAAAAACAAAACAAAAAAAACAAACCAAATTTATAGAAAAAAAGAACAGATTTGTGATTACCAGAGGTGGGGGGTGGGGAGAGGGGGAATTGGAAGAAGGTTGTCAGAACTTCCAGTTATAAGATAGATAAGTAGTAAGGATGTAATGTACAACATGGTGACTCTAGCTAATGTTACTGTATGATATGTAGGAAAGTTGTTAAGAGAGAAAATCCTAAGAGTTATCATCACAAGGAAACCAAATTGTTTTTCTTTTCCTTTTTATTCTGTATGTGATGGTGGATGCTAACTAAATTTATTATGGTAATCATTTCGCAATATATATAAGTCAAACCATTTTGTGGTACACCTTAAACTTATACAGTGATGTTAATTACATCTCAGTAAAACTAGAAACAACAACAAAAAAGTTTAACCAGTAGTAATAACCAGACTCCCTTTTCAAAGAATCTGGATACACAAAGAATGGGAAAATATTGTTGTAAGATTTTGCAGCATACAAAAGCATTGGATCCTAATTCATCGTCATCAACACCCCTTTCTTTTCCAGGAGTGCTGGACCTAGGTTAACTCCTATCAGTTCAGTAGGTTTATTACGTGAGCCATAGTGCACACATGTGTGCACGGTAGGTTCTGAATGCCAACGTCTGTCAAAGGTTGCTTTAGTAAGACACAGGATTTCAGTGTTGATATCATTGACTAGGCTTTTCCTTCTTTTCTTCCGAGATGGATCATCTCCTGGTGTTTTTCTCTCCAGGTGGAATGGATGAGTTGCAAGGTAGCCAAGTCGTATACCTGGCTACCAGGACAGGAGATAACCAAGGCGAGGCAGGAAAGCCGTTCTGACCCCGGGTGCACCTAGGAGCGGGTGGTGTCTGATGCCCTAGAAGCAGCACCTTGCCTACACAGGCCACGTTGTCTAGCATCTCCCTGGATATCTTTACCTTTAGCTGAAACTGCCGCTCCTGCCCCAGCATTGGCAGTCCCAGCCTCCGCTGGGCTATGCTATGCCTGCGGCTGTAGGGTGTTGATTTTCTTTACTTTTCTTTCTTTTTTTTTTTAAAAAAAGATTTTATTTATTTATTTGTCAGAGAGAGAGAGAGCACAAGCAGGGGGAGTGGGAGAGGGAGAAGTAGGCTTCCCGCAGAGCGGGGAGCCCGATGTGGGCTGGATCCCAAGACCCTGGGATCATGACCTGAGCCGAAGGCAGATGCTTAACTGACTGAGCCACCCTGGTGCCCATGTAGTGTGTTGATTTTCATTGCGTGTAGCATTCCATGGTGTGACTGTGCCACAATTTATTTATCCATTTCACTGTTGATGGATTATTTTTAAATGTTTGTCATTTCACCAGGTTGCATCTCCACACAGGGTTCAAAAGATTTTTATCAGATGAATGGGTATTGAGCAGGTGATGTGAGATAATACTGGAAAAGTGAATTAGGGCCATATTATGGAGAAATGTAAAAGTCCGGTAAAAAGTTTGCAGCAATTGCTTAGGCGAGAAGCTTTAGGGGGGAGAGGTTAAAAGCATGAACTATGGTGGGGGTGCCTGGCTGGCTAAGTTGGTAAAGCATGCCACCCTTGATCTTGGGGTTGTGAGTTCGAGCCCCATTTCAGGTGTGTTCACTTAAAAAAAAAAAGCATGACCTGTGGAGCCAGACAATTTGGGTTTAATGGCCAGTTCTACTTACTAGCACTTAGTAGCTGTGTAACCTGGAGCAACGTACCTAATATCTCTGCCTCAATTTCCTTCTCTAAAACAATGGGTGTCATAGGGAGATTGTAAAGATTAAATGAGTTAATATTTAGAAATTGCTTGGATCAGGATCCAGCACATGGTAAATTCTACAACAGTGATCGTTAAGTAGAATGAGGGTCTCCACTGTCAGTTTTTTAACAGGGAAGTGGTATTGTTGGAGCAAAGTGAGAGGCTGTCAACAAGGCAGGACCAGCGGTCCAGCTAGGGCGACTGTTCTTATCAGGAGGCTGACGGTCCCTGACCCGAGGGGTGTTACCTGTATCAGAAACGCTAGCGAGCAACTCAAATGCAGAGAAACAGCTTGAAAATGGGAGTGACAAAACTATAGTTCAAAGATTCCATCCTCTGCCTCAGCAGACAAGCTGTGAACGGGCGGTTTGGAATTATGACCTATAAGTAGAAAACTTTCATCTTTTATAACCATCAGTTAACAAACAAACTGTAGTTATAGAGGTGGAATTTCAGAGCAGCAGAAGAGGGATTTTTTTTTTCCATCCCACTGAAATGACACAATGTTAAGAGTCTCTCTCTGCTCTCTGCGTGAGAATTAATTGACTAACCTTAAGTACCATAGTGCAAAGGAAACACCTGGATCAAAATGTAGTCCCATGCTTTCTGAAGCCAAAGTCTGTGCCCTTGTTACCACTTGAGTGATCTACTGATCCCTTTTATTTACGCATTCCCTTCAAGTATTTTCTACTCAGTTAGATGAATCTATTTACATATAAATTGACACAATACAGAAATTATAAAGTCAGTTAAGTCCTTCCCATCTCTGTCCCTTAAAATATTTCCCTTCTCAGAAGTTCTCAGAAGTCTGTTAATGGTGTGGTATGTCTCCTTTCAAACTCTTTTTTCTATGCATTTACAAATTTACATGTACATATGCAGCTATTCTATTTTAACATAAATAAGATCATTTTGTTTATAATTTTCTTCAACTTTAAAAAAATTAACTCATTTTTTATTGATGTATAATTGACACACAGTGCTCTATTGGTTTCGGGTGTACAAGACTGGTCTGACATCTCTATACATTATGCTCAGGGCACCCGGGTTGCTCAGTTGGTTAGGTGTCCGACCCTTGGTTTCTGCTCAGGTTATGACCTCAGGGTTGTGAGATCAAGCCCCATGTCAGGCTCAGCACTGGGTATGGAGGCTGTTTAAGATTCTCTCTCTGCCCATCCCCGCCTCTAAAAAAAAAAAAAAATTATGCTAAGCTCACTGCAAGTGTAGCTGCCATGTGTCACCATACAATACCATTACAAATACCACTGACTATATTCCCTATGCTGTATATTTTATCCTCATGATTTATTCATTCCATAACTGGAAGCCTATACCTCCTACTCCCCTTCACCCATTTTGTTAACTTTTTTTTACCCTGGTTTTTTTCCCCTACTTTGGACCCCCCTCCATACTATAGTGACTTGAATTATTTTATGTGCTGGCTTAAATACGTATAGATATATAATTATGTACAAAACCCCCTTGTGCTTCTAGGTCATACACAACTATAAAACCCAAATGAATTAAGGACCAACAAAATTCCAAAATAAAACATTATCAGCATTAATGTAATGCAGTTTAATGTAATTGAAAGGAAATTATAGATGGATGGGCTTAACAATAGGATGATGTTTGATTTTTCAGTTTTTGACTTGATCCTTTTGATTTTGAGCATGATGGCCCATTTTTTATGTCATCATCATCATTATTTTTATTTTTCCTTTTAAACAATAAACACTATACTCTCTTTTGATCCTATGACCAATCAATGTAATAGAGCATGCCAAAACTTACTGAAAATTTTACAAAGGACCATTGAACACAAATATTTTCCATGTATCTCTACAATTACATGTTCTGACAATAAACTTTTGCAAGCTGATTGATA
This sequence comes from Mirounga leonina, assembly GCF_011800145.1. NCBI lineage: Eukaryota > Metazoa > Chordata > Mammalia > Carnivora > Phocidae > Mirounga > Mirounga leonina. The sequence continues at coordinate 54,433,661 of NW_023270268.1, forward strand.
CAGAAGGAGATACATACAAAAAAGGAGCTTGCTTCCTGAATGGTACTAACAATCATACCCTTATATCTGAACTACTGTGTATAATGTGACCTGATTCTCCAACCATTGTTTAGCTTTTGCATAGCACAAGATGAGGTAATTTGGCCTCCAGTTGAACTTGGTGCCTCATTTCCATTCTAGGTCTGTCTCAATTCTTTCCTCATTAGCTTCGTGGTTTAGAGTATGTTACTGCACATTTTCATGATGTCATGTCAAAATCCCAGTTTATTAAGTAACTTAAGAAACTAAAGCGTTAGTCCGTGAAAATATCTTTCAATTTTGAGTATCATTGCAAATATCAAGATTTATCTTTATAATTGGCTAAAATAAATCATTTAAGTATAATAGCAGCCATGTTGTCATTTGGGTATGAAGATACACCAGCTCAAATGTGTGCAGTTATGTCTATTAACACATAAAAGTTAAATGCTGTCCTTTCAGATGATCAGGTGATAATAAGCTGATTACAAACAGCAGTGCAAATATGCAGACACTGGAATTAGTGGCAGTTTGTGGGTATTAAGTGGTCATCCAGATTGACCCAGAATATGCCTGTTATTTTTTCAAGAGTATCAACCATATGAAAATAAAGAATTAAAATAATCCCAAGATATTTGTGGGTATACTTCCCTCCCCACCCCCCAATTATGTGTAAGTGAACATCCACAGTTTAAGAACCACCGTGCACTATGTTTTATGTTCCTGCATGGGGTATAAAGGCAATCAGGATTGGGGACAAGGAGGACAGAATTGCTAGAGCCAAGAATTTATAGAGTTTCTGTCTGCTGCTGGCAAGGAAGTTGGTGTTAAGAAAGGGATACTGTGGTCTGTGTGGGTTTCTGCCTCGCCAAACCCCAACCCAAGAAGATATTTCTCCCTCCTTCAGACAGGCTTAGACTAAAGCCTTTCTGTGATGTCTAGGCCTTGAAAGATTAATGTCAACCTTCCAAGTTACCACTCCACTAGTTCGTACTGTGGCTTGAGACCCTTGTTTCCTGTTCCAAAGTATACTCATTTGCTATAAAAGGTAGGAGGGAAATCCAGGGTGGTTGTATGGTAATGGCCTCATAAATGTATTACCCTGCTATATAACTCACCCAGGTGGCATGAGTGCCAGAAATGTGTTTTGTTTTTTATCTTTTCTTGTGATTCAATATGGGTATATCCCATTGAAAGAAGAGTGTCCCCTTAAAATACTTTTTCAGACTAAGCAATAGTTAATTTTTCCTTTTTTCTTTCCTCTCCTCTTCCCTCCTTCCTTTCTTTCCCCCTCTCCTCTCCTTGTCCTTCATTTTTCTGAAGGATACCCTTTAGGTTATCTCTTGTGACTCAGAAGTATAGAATAGACATTCCCAAGTTGATAGATCTCACTGGGGCAGAGCTATTGCTAGACAAGGATCTCTAAGACTCCCAGAACTGTGCTTACCATCCTAAGCATCTGCTAAGGAGTACAAATCAATAATATATTAATAAACACTGAGCCTTATAGAATAATTTATCCAATTAATAAATATAAATGAATGAGGGAAATCTAAAACTGCCACTGGGCAAATACCATAGTAATAACAGATACAGGCAGGATCCACTGATGGATAAAATCAGTGGGTGAAAGTTGGAGTAGAAACTGGTTATTAGCAAAATCTCAAAGTATCAGTTATAAAGAAAAAATAGTAACTTGCAATGGAGAAACCAAACAGATGCCACAGTAACCAAATGGCCAAAGTCAATGTCATTGGCACTGAGACGTATCAATATCACCTACCTCTTGATATGATGCACTGAAGAAACATCACTTTTGTAGTAATCTTGTCAAAAAGACATAAAACCTCTGTTAAATCACGAGAAAACACCAGATAGGTCCAAATTGAGGAACATTCTACAAAATACCTGTCTAGTACTCATTAAAAAGTCAAGGTCATATATCAGATAAAGGGCTAGTATCCAAAATCTATAACGAACTTATCAAACTCAACACCCAAAGAACAAATGATCCAATCAAGAAATGGGCAGAAGACATGAACAGACATTTTTCCAAAGAAGACATCCAAATGGCCAACAGACACATGAAAAAGTGCTCAACATCGCTTGGCATCAGGGAAATCCAAATCAAAACCTCAATGAGATACCACCTCACACCAGTCAGAATGGCTAAAATTAACAAGTCTGGAAACAACAAATGTTGGCGAGGATGTGGAGAAAGGGGAACCCTCCTCCACTGTTGGTGGGAATGCAAGCTGGTGCAGCTGCTCTGGAAAACAGTACGGCGGTTCCTCAAAAAGTTGAAAATAGAGCTACCGTATGACCCAGCAATTGCACTCCTGGGTATTTACCCCAAAGACACAAATGTAGTGATCCGGAGGGGTATGTGCACCCCAATATTTATAGTAGCAATGTCCACAATAGCCAAACTATGGAAAGAGCCAAGATGTCCATCAACAGATGAATGGATAAAGAAGATGTGGTATGTGTATATGTACACACACACACACACACACACACACACACACTGGAATATTATGCAGCCATCAAAAAAGGATATCTTGCCATTTGCAACGACGTGGATGGAACTAGAGGGTATTAAGCTAAGCGAAATAAGTCAATAAAAGAGAGACATGTATCATATGATCTCACTGATATGAGGAATTCTTAATCTCAGGAACAAACTGAGGGTTGCTGGAGTGGTGGGGGGTGGGAGGATGGGGGGCTGGGTGATGGACATTGGGGAGGGTATGTGCTATGGTGAGCGCTGTGAATTGTTTAAGACTGTTGAATCACAGACCTGTACCTCTGGAACAAATAATACATTATATGTTAAAAAAAAGAAGAAGAAGATAGCAGGAAGGGAAGAATGAAGAATGAAGAGGGGGAAATCGGAGGGGGAGACGAACCATGAGACTATGGACTCTGAGAAACAAACTGAGGATTCTAGAGGGGAGGGGGGTGGGACGATGGGTTAGCCTGGTGATGGGTATTAAAGAGGGCACGTATTGAATGGAGCACTGGGTGTTATACGCAAACAATGAATCATGGAACGCTACATCAAATAAATAAATAAATAAATAAATAAATAAATAAATAAATAAATAAA
>NW_023270268.1:54436797-54476068 GCF_011800145.1 Mirounga leonina
ATAAATAAATAAATAAATAAATAAATAAATAAATAAATAAATAAATAGAGAAGGGAAAAAAAAGTCAAGGTCATGAAAGACAAGGATAGACTGAGGAACTGCCACAGGTTGGAGGAAACTAAGGAGACAACCAAATGCAATATGGGATCCTGAATTGATTCCAGAACAGCAAACGGACATTAAAGGGAAAAAGTAAATACATTCAAGTAAGATCTATAGTTCAGTCAATAGTATCGTACCATGATTCATTTCCTGATTTTGATCACTATGCTATGTTGTATAACATATTAACATTAAAAGAAGCTGGGTGAAGGGTATATGGAAATTCTCTGTACTATTTTGCAACTTTCTGGCAAGTCTAAAATTATTTTATTTATTTTTTAAAGATTTATTTATCTATTTTAGAGAGAGAGAGGAGGAGAGAATGGGGTGAAGGGCAGAGGAAGGGGAGAGAGAATCTTTTTTAAAAAAATTTTTTTAATTAACATATAATGTATTATTTGTTTCAGGGGTACAGGTCTGTGATTCATCAGTCTTACACAATTCACAATGCTCACCATAGTACATACCCTCCCCAATGTCCATCACCCAGCCACCCCATCCCTCCCAACCCCCACCACTCCAGCAACCCTTAGTTTGTTTCCTGAGATTGAGTCTCTTATGGTTTGTTTCCCTCTCTGGTTTTGTCTTATTTCATTTTTTCCTCCCTTCCCGTATGATCCTCTGTCTTGTTTCTCAAATTGAAGGAGAGAGAATCTTTTTAAAAAAATTTTTTTATTGTTATGTTAATCACTATACATTACATCATTAGTTTTTGATGTAGTGTTCCATGATTCATTGTTTGTGCACAACACCCAGTGCTCCATTCAGTAAGTGCCCTCTTTAATACCCATCACCAGGCTAACCCATCCTCCCACCCCCTTCCCCTCTAGAACCCTCAGTTTGTTGTTCAGAGTCCATCGTCTCTCGTGGTTTGTGAAGGAGAGAGAATCTTAAGCGGGCTCCACACTGAGTGCTAAGCCCAATGTGGGGCTCTATCTCATGACCCTGAAATCATGACTTGAGCCCAAACCAAGAGTCAGCCATTTAACCGACCGTGTCACCCAGGTGCCCCTAAAATTATTTTAAAATAAAAAGTTAAAAACAAAAAGTACTCAGAACAGACATTCTCTCTTGAGAAGGGCAGAAAAAATTTCAATCTTTAGGACCATCTTTAGAGTGCCAAGCAAGTTGATGGGATAAAGATCTTTGATAACATTTGTACAAAGTCTTGTAGTTTGTGTGAGGATGTGTGAGGAATTTTATTGATTTTGTTTTGTCCTCCCTTTTCCATTTTCTGCCAAAATATCCTGCTTTTCCTTGGTAAGTGTGGTTTGAAAATTGTGTTGTATTTTAAATGTTATCATTATAAAATTCTGAGCACACAATTTTTCCTGTTGGGAACTCATTTCTAACTTTAATAGGGAAATAAAATGAGTTTTCCTTCCCCCAGTTATTGGCGGTAGTCTGCTTTTAGGGACTACAGCTCATCTTTTAAATGAGTCATAGTTGTGTCCAAATCTGATAAAATTAATCAATCAGCACATGTCTACTTACCACTTGCTGAAAACTCAGGACATAGCTGCAGTCCTTAGTGAGCTCACAATCTCTTTGGAGAAACAAGTGAACATAGGGAAAGCAGGGCAAAACCCGAAATGAAGCCCTAAATGATGTTGTGGTGCAGAATTTAAGTGCTGTGGAAGGAGAGGGGGTTAAGGGGTTGGAATGGTCACAATAACTTTCCTGCATAAGAAATTATTTCAATACAAAAAAAAGAAATTATTTTAATATCAAAACATCAAGTCATACACATCAAGCATATACAATTTTTATATGTCAAAGATATCTCAGGAGAGCTGTTAATAAAAAGAAATTATTTGATCTCAGTCTTGCTTTGTTAGCAGAATTCCATAGATGGGGGTGATGGAAAGGATTTCAGATAGGGAGAGAATAAGCCAGCAAGCCCGCACTCAAGTGATCAATGACAAGCACAGCCTGCCTGGGGTAGCCAGTGGATGTTGACCTGAAGTTTGATCAGTAGCCAATAGCAGGGGAAGAAGTGGGGCTGAATTATGGAGATTCTTGAAAACCAGGTCAAGAATATTAGATTACAAGCCTGTAGCAGATAATAGAGTCTTCACATGTTTGGGAATAGGGAGTCTATTGTAGTGATCTAGATGGGACCTGAGACCTTGCTAGGTTTGCATGTTGATAGTGGGGATGGAGAATGGACATGACACAGAATATATAAGAAACATTCAAGATTTGATAAATATGAGGGAAATGGAGAGGAGTCATAGAGGACTTGAGAATTTTCGTCTCAGGTAATTTGGATGCCAGTACTCCTGACAGCAGGAAATTCAGGAGGCAAAGGGATTCAGGGGAAAAGGACATTTTGGTATGAAGTTTGAGATATTGTAGGAGATTTGAATGAAAATGTTTTAGTAATAGTTTTATAAACTCATTCATTCATTCATTCATTGAAAAAACTATTATGTGTTTTGTGCCAGGAATTATGCTAAGTGCTGCATATCTTATCCCAGGGGAGTCTGGTAGAGCTAGACATCTATGCTATGATTGTAGGGAGCATGAAAAGGCTCTAGGAGCATCAAGGCAGGGCAAGTTTCTCAAGGTGTTGGGACTATGGGACTACAGGTCAGACAAAAATGGAAGATCCAGAAGTGTTGAAGTCATCTGCAAGAAATAATACGTGGAAACCAAGATTGGCTAAATCCAATTTTAACGGAAGCAAAAAGGCAGAAGGTCAAGGTGTGAGTCCTGCTGAGACACAGAGAGAATAGGAGAAAATCAAGTGTCAGCGACAGGGAGAAAGTACTGGAAAATTTGCATGAGCATTTGTAGTGGTGTCCCAGACACTGAAGAGAGAGTCTCAAGGAGTTTGCCAATTGTTTGGATTTTGGAACAGCTTTGAGGGGATGGTCTCAGGGGAGCCAAACTAGCAGAGGTTGGAGAGGAGCTAGAGAGGAAGTGAAGGCATTAAGCACTCGTGTAAAAAGTAAGGTAATAAAAGAAACCTAAAAATAGCAAAGTAACCAGGCAGGGCACCAAGAGAGAGTGAAGTAAAATCTTCTCTGTTCATTTACTCTGTAAAAAAAAAAAAATGCTGATTCAGTTGCCAGGCACTGTGATGGCTACTTCATGTATATTTTCTCTTTTATTCCTCACAACTTTTTGAGTGAGTAGCAACGTTTATTCAGCAAACATTTATTGAGGGCCACTTGGAGCCATGTAGTGTTTCCAAGGGGACAGGGGTACAATAGTGGACAAAAATAGACAGTTCCTGCCCCCGTGGCACTTATTTTCTAAGGGGAGAATTAAGATGAAATAAATCATGTCACGCATTATGAAAAATTGAAAAAGGAACAAGGTGTACTGTTACAGGACTTACCATTCAAACAAGGCTGTGCTCCAGCTCACCTTTGTCCTGTGAACACACATTTTGCTAAACAAATTAATAAAGGAAAGGCCACGACATCTTTATGAAAAAAGTTCTAATTTGCAGAGAAGTGTGCAAATGAGCACCCTGGGTTTGCTGTAACTCTGAGGGCCACTCTGATTGTGGGCACTGATGTTAGGTGACTTCAAGTGGAAGTTTGTTCTGCTGCCCTCCTGAATCTTTGGATTCACCTGAGGCACCTTCTCAAAGCCAAGAATTAGGCCAAGAGTGTGCTCTGAAGGTAGCGGAGCTGGTGTTTAGCACTGAACCTGGGAAGCTGGCTCAGGTTGACCAAATGCTCCCTCTACCCCAACTCCCAGCGGCAGCCTGGGATTTAGAACCCCAGATATGTCTTACCAGAAGTGGGAGTTTCTAGGCACTATTCCTGCTCTAGGCTCTGGAGTTTCCCACTTGTTTTTTTTTTTTTTTTTAAAGAGATTTTATTTATTTGTTTGACAGAAAGAGAGAGCGAACAAGCACAGGCAAGGGGGAGAGGGAGAAGCAGGCTCCCTGCTGAGCTGAAGGCAGACGCTTAATCCACTGAGCCCAGGCACCCTCCCACTTGGTCTTGACTCCCTATTTCTGTTCTCCTAGCTCCTGCCAATCCAAACAATTATTTTCTTTTTGCTCAGATCTTGATATTGGTTTTTAACCCTTGCCCAATAGACTGATATCACCTCTGACTGTTTCTTTTTTTTTTTTTTTAAAGATTTATTTATTTATTTGAGAGAGACAAAGAGAGGGAAGGAGGGGCAGAAGGAGAGGGAATCCCAGGCAGACTCCATGCTGAGCACAAAGACCAATGTGGAACTTGATCTCAGGACCCCGAGATCATGACCTGAACCGACATTAAGAGTCAGATGCTTAACCAACTGTGCCACCCAGGCTCCCCACCTCTGACTGGCTTTATTTTTTATTTTTTTTTAAGATTCTGTTTATTTATTTGAAAGAGAGTGAGGGGGAGAGAGAGAGCACGAGCAGGGGGCGGGGCAGAGGGAGAGTGAGAAGCAGACTCCCCACTGAGGAGGGAGCCTGATGTGAGACTTGATCCCAGGACCCTGGGATCATGACCTGAGCGGAAGGCAGCCGCTTAACAAACTGACTGAGCCACCCAGGCGACAGGCTTTATTGTTTTTTCTAAGCTGGTTTCTGTCTCTGGAAGAGTCAGGATCCCACCATCCTGAATAGGTTTTACCATTTTTTTCTCCTGTCTTTCATCTGGGAGGCAGGTAACTTCAAGTTTCCAGGATATATGACCATTGTTAAATCAGATCGACTTTTGAGCCTGGATTGAGTGTCCCATTATAGTAATTAACCCAGAGTCAACCCAGGTTTTAAAGAGGTGAGAAGCAACCATGTCCTCCTTGTGATTTCTTCTCTGAGCTTCTCAATGCTTTCAGGTCTTACAGGTAAATGTGACTTACAAGGCTTGTATCTTTGCGTGTCTGTGGAGTAAAGTCACCGTCACGGTCAGGTTGAAAGTTATTCATTATTATAATTAATTTGAAAAATATGGCTGTTAAATGAAAGGCACGATCCCGAACCAGAAACAAATAAAAACAGGATTCCAATGCAGTCCCTTTTTATTTTCTTTGATCAGTGGGCTGTCCTGTAGGCCCAACCATCCTTAAACTAAGGCTCAGCATTATAAGTAGAACCAATCTTTATTTGTCTGAAACTCGCCAAAATCTAGCATCTTCTCCCTCATATCCTCATGGAGTTACCAGCTCATTACCTTTGATTTATTGGAGAGTCTGAAGCTCTTGCCTGTAAGAGGGAACAATTTCCTCACTCTCTGGTGCCCTGAAATATTTTCTCCTTTCCTAATCAAGAATTTTATTAAATCTTTCCCTCCCTTTCTAACAACCCAAGAACATCACCTGGAAGTGACATTATGCAAAGCAAGTTACCGCAGTTAGGACAGGACTGCACTTTATTCTTGCACATAACTTAATGGGTTTTTTTTTTTTTTTGAGTTTTGGGGAGGGATGGTCAACTCCATTTATGAAATAATGTATTTAAAGGGGGGGGGTGCTAGATGACTCAGTCAGTTATTATCTGACTTTGCCTCAGGTCATGATCCCAGGGTCCTGGGATGGAGGCCTGTGTCCAGCTCCCTGCTCAGTGGGGACAGTGGGGAGTCTGCTTTTCCCTCTCCCTCTGCCTCTCCCCCTGCTCATGTTCTCTCTTTCTCTCTCTCAAATAAATAAATGAAATCTTAAAGAAAAAAAAGAATGTATTTTGGGGTCCAGGCAATATAACCAACTGGAATGGGAGAATGTTCATATTGGAGAATAAATTGATTTTAAGGTGGCCAATTGCTATTTATACTATTTACTCATTAATATGTAACTCAGGCATCATCTCAGGTAGAAAGCCTCTGAATTTTCCCACCCCCACCTAAGACACTGCCGGGGCAAACCAGGATGTATAGTCACCCTCTGTAAAATTCTGTCTAAATCTCAAAGTGTTTTACTACATGCATTGATCTCTGGCAGTCACAGGGAATCAGTAAATAATAGAATGCAAAAACAAAAAAGTAGGGTAAAGGGGGGTGGTTGATATAGATGTTCAGAAGAAGATAACATTTCATCCAGTGGTTAAGCACATTTCCTCTGGTGCAGACTGCCTCAGTTCAAATTCCAGCTCTCTCAGAGATTGTGTAGCCTTGAACAAGTCCCTTACACAATCTGTGCCTCAGCTTTCCCCCTCTGTAGAATGGGGATCCCTAAACGGATTGCTGTGAGGACTAAGTGAATTACCTATGCAAAATGCTTAGAATAGTGCCTGACACATAGTACCTGCTGCATAAATGTTACCATTTATTATCATGGCATACGTTGGCCTAGCAGAAGAGGTAGAATTTGAACTAGAGCTGACAGGTAAGTGTGACTGGGTAAAGACAGCTGTACGCCAGTATGTACATATGGCTATAAAGATTAGCGCTAAGGTGGTGGAAACAGTTGTTTTCATTTTATTTCTACTGGTCTCCATCCATTGCATTGGGTTGGGACGGCAATTCTCTGGTGTTCGGCCCAGTGGAAATTAAGCTTCATTTTCCTTCCGACCTCCTGATAGACATTGATAAGTCGATAATAGATTTCTGTCCAGTGAGCTGATACAGCCTCAGAACGCCTCTCAACACACCCTCCAGGAAGGCCCTGCTAGTGACTGAAGAACCGAAAAAGGCAAAAACATATGTGCCATTCCCAGGTGAGTGTCTCACCTCACAGCAGAGAAACCTGGAGCCTAGAGAAGCAAAGTGACCCGCCCAAGGGGACACACAGCTACCAGAGCAAGAACGAGAACTTGGGTTTTTCTACCCTCCAGTTGACATTTATCTTTTCATCATCCACCACTGGTATTCATTTTTCTATTACACATTATCACTTGGTTAACTTAGTTTCTAATTAGAATGGCTTCTGTCACCAAATACATTAGTATGGCTTTAGATGGTTTAAAAATATGTGTGTGTGTGTTTTGTCAAAAGTTCATAAATAACAGAAGGAAAACCAGGGATCACCTAAGTAGTAATTAGTAAAAGTTTATTGTGCATACACCAAAAAGACAATTCTCAAACCGAGAGCACTGGAACCAAAACATGGAATGAGGCTCAGGGGTGCATTGTTATAAGACAATTTATATAATAGAAAGGCGGTGACTCTATTCTTCATAGTGATTGGTTTATAATATTATAATTTTCTTAAATGATGGGGAATTGGTTAGTGGTTACCTTTGGGAAACTGTTCTGCTTATGATTTCCAGAGGCATAAGCAAGAAATGACCTAGTCAAGTCCGTCCGGCAGCATAAGCTAAATTAAGCTTTGCTTCTATGACTAAACTGGTTTTGTCTGCTCAGAGAATTTTTAAGGCTGGTCTCTGTTTTTGATTTTTAACAATCTCCTATATTATGTATCTATTACGTGAAAGACAGGTAGCCACAAGTAATTAAAACAAAAGGAATCGAGGTACAATCATGCATCCATAGGATGCCTTGGTGCCTTCCAACCATATGGTGAAATGGAGAAGCCTTGCACGTTCTGCAGCAGGGCTGATGACCCTATCTATCTGGCTTAACTGAATTATGGTGACATGATCTCGTACTCAGGTTGCAAATGAAAACTCCACCAAGCTCATCAGCGGCAGATTGAGTGTACTTAGAGCTTCAAGTCTAGAAGCATAAATTGTGATATTTTACTGCTCTTAAATGATGCATGATGAATGATTGAAGACATCATCCCATTGAACGGAATCTGGGGGGGAGTGTGATGTTCTTAACTATTTAGCACTTTAAGCTCTTAAGGGAGTGTTAAGTACTTTTATAGAAAACCTGTAGGGAAGTGATATTTGTTACGATTTAGACTGTGTCTAGAGAAACAGTGGAGCCTTGACCCTGTCATAGACATGTTGGGGAACCTGACTAGCGGGAGAAAGTTAAGTGGAGCGTCCAGCTTTAAACTGGATTTTAGTGACTTAATTAGCACTTAGCAAAGCCCTGGTAAAGTGGTTCTTGGTCTAGGCTGAATATTAGAATCACCTGGGGAGCTTTTTAAAGTATCACGCTGCGGTCCCCTTCAGGGATTCTGATTTAATATTTTGGGTGGGGCCAAGCACTGGTGGTTTTTAAAGCTCCCAAATGCTTCTAATGTATAGCCACAGATGAGAACCAATGGCGTGGTACTTGAGGAGCAAATTCATCAATTAGCTTTTAAAAATCCTCCTTTCAGCAGTGAGCATGCAGCAATTGCTGTGAAGGAAAAATATAGGAGCGGAAGAGGAGTAACAGGTAGGAGATTCTAAGGGAGGGTCAGTAATTTCTCAAAACCTTCACCTACACTCGTTCAGAGTTTAAAAACTCTCTTTAGAGGTGAATCACTCAATACAAACTCTAATGACAGATCACGTCTGGAGATAGGACTCTATGCTTCCCAACCTGGAATTGTCAAAAGGACTTAATTTATTCATTAATCAGTTCATTGAATGAGCTTCTACAAAATTACATGGGGCCAAAAACACAAAACACAAAAAACAAAACACACATACACAAAACACAAGGTCTGTGCTCTCCAGAAGCAATTCACACAGGACTCTGTGGAAACTGACAGAGGAGAGACACGGAATATTCCTATGCGGGTAACGGACTTTTCCTCCCCCGCACCCCTCTTTTGCAGCCAGTTACTTTTTCTGGCTCAGGGAAACATAATTCCGGGCTGGGAGGATGGCAATGCCTTTGCATAACAAGGTGTAAAAGATAAGCTACCAGAGGTTACAGCGGACCCTTGTCTGTTGGCTAGACCAGGACAGGAACCGAACCGCTTCCCTCTTTGTAGATTCTACTCAGAGCCGGTCCTCTTATCCCCAGTCCTTTGTGTTCATCCAGAGGTGAAAACTGAGGTTGCTGAGAAAGACAGTGAACCATTCCTGGGGCAGCAAGTAAGAGTAGGCAGGGGGAGGGCCCTGAAGAGGCCTTGGGGGGGGGGGGGGGGCTGCGGAGTAGGCGTGGCTACTGAAATGTAAGGTGCAAGCTGAATCCCCCAGGAAGGCCTCTCCTGTAAACCCACCACCCATTCAATGAACTAGATTTTCTCAACTGAATCTGCGGTAAAGGACTGACTGATTGCTCTTTGGGATTTTGTGTGTTTGCTTGTTTGTTTTTATTTGTGGACTGTCTTACCTTTCTCCCATAACAGTGATGGTTAGTGCAAGGGTTACAGAGGCCATAGAATTTCAGAGAAAGGTCAGGTTCCTATCAATAACCAGGGAAAGCTTCAGGAAGCTGAAATGCTGAGAGTCACTAGAATTTCATAGACTGTAGACTTTTTAATTTGAAGACACTCTGGAGAGACCCAAATCCATTCCCTAATTATCTAAGGAGGTTATTGAGCTTTGAAAAATAATGAGGTAGTGGGGTTGGGATGGGGTGAGACAGAGTGAAACTTAGAAGCCAGGCCATAGGGGAGGAAAGACATAAGACCCATTGGAGGATGGAGAGAGGATCAGTTGCCTGATTATTCAGAAGATTTTTTTTACTATGGGCAAAGGTGAACTATTTTAACAAAAGAAACTGAATTATTAATATGAACAAGATATAAAACATTTGGACATGGCTCGTGTTAGGAAAAAAATATATGAGATCAGGGAATTTCTTTGAGGGATGAAGATGGAGGAGAGGCATTGCACTTTACTTGGAAGTGCGACTTTCCCAGTATGAACTCAGAAAACAAAAGGATAAGCCTTCTTCCATTTTCCTTCTTCCCTCCCCTCCCCCAATCTCTCTGACTCTTCTTCCTCCTTGTTCCTTTCTCGTCTCATTGCTGAGTGGGAATCCAAGCTGGGTGACATGGGGCTCTCCTCCATCGCTGCATCCCTAGTGATCAGGATAATGCCATCCAGGGAATTTACTCGCTGGTGTGTGTGTGTGTGTGTGTGTGTGTGTGTGTGAGAGAGAGAGAGAGAGAGAGAGAGATGTGGGGCACTCTCTCCATTTTGCAGTCTCCCCTCCTGGACAATCAGACATCTGGGTTAAGTGCTGCCTCTGTTAGGAACAAAAATACAATAATAAAAAGCAATTTGAATTTTGAATTCCATCTGGAAATGATTAAAAGTGTGAATTTTGTTAATGGAATACGTCATCATTGTTCACAGAAAAGCTACAGAAATAGGCTTTGCCATTATGGTAAAGGCAACTGTAATTTTATTTTGGAACTCCTTCTGCCTCCTATTTCCTCATAATTTCTAACCAAATAACTGAAATTAAAAATTGGTCAGCCATGCTCCAATAACACTACTATTAAATCTTCTCAATACCATTACTTTCACTGTTCTCAGCATAATAATTTGGGAATGAATCAAAGAGAACCCGAGCCCGGAAGTTTGCTTTTAAAGCCTTTTCAAGCTGTAGAATTAGTCTTGGGATAATTTAATCCCTAGGAACAACCATGCTACTGATATTTTGGTTAGTCCGTTTTGATGATGCAAAGTACCTAACATTCTGTTTCGTGGTGGAAAATTGGAGTCCTTTCTTCCAGTCATAAGTGTAAGGACTCTTGATGAGATACAGTGGAAAAAATAGAAAAAATATATGAAGGTGGCTTTCTTCAACCTCTCTTAGGATAGTTAATCAGCTCTGGAAATAACTTTACCAAAATGGGAAGTTTCTTTTGGAGTTTAAAGAAAAAGGTTTTGGGTATTTAATGGAATTACTCCTTTGATCCAACCCATAAATAAGACGTATTGACTTTCTAGCTCCAAAATATATGTCAAATCAGACCATCTGTGTCTCTGCTTCTGATACTGCCCCCTTAGTCCAGCCCTCTCCTGCATGGGTTCTCCCTGCTCTGACCCCTGCCCCTCCCACTCACCCTCACACAACAGCCAGTGTCCCCCTCTTACAGTGTAAGATCACCTCTTTCCCACCTCGTCCTCCTGCTACCATCCTACAATGAGAGAAGTTTGGATTTAAGTCTCACTGGGTCTCCCAAATGCTCGACCCTCCCCGACTTTCTGTTGCTTCCTCTCCAGCACTCTCCTGTTCCTTTCGTAAGACCTTACCACAACTCATAAATATTTTGTTTGCTTATTTTTTTCTTGTGTCATCTTGTGTACCAGATTGTATGATTCATGAATTTGGGAGTGTTACTGTTTCAGTCTCATTTATCTTTGTTTCCTAGTGGCAAGCTCAACAACTAGCCTGTAGTAGACTTTTCCTCTAGCGTTTTTTGTTTGTTTTTTGTTTTTTATAAAAACTTTCAAACAGGGCTGCCTGGGTGGCTCAGTCATTAAGCATCTGCCTTCGGCTCAGGTCATGATCCTGGGGTCCTGGGATCAAGTCCCGCATTGGGCTCCCTGCTCAGTGGAGAGCCTGCTTTTCCTTCTCCCTCTGTTCCTCCCCCCATGCTCATGCTCTCTCACTCTCTCTCTGGCTCGCTCTCACTCTATCTTAAATAAATAAAATCTTAAAAAAAAAAACCTTTCAAACATGCAGTAAAGTTAAGAGAATTTTACAACGGACATGTGAATACCTGCAATCTAGTTTCTACTAGGCTTTCTTCATTAGATATCTATCCATCTTTCCATTCCTCTATCTGTACATGGTTGGCTTTTAATACGTTTGTTGAATGAATGAATAAACAGATGAATGAGTGCTACTCTTCTGGTTGATAGATGGAAGCTATTCATTCTGAGGTTGGCCCAGTACAAATACTGAGCTTCCTAACCTGTCAGTGACCCCATCCCATTGTTTCTGTGTGGATAAGGGTATGGGGAACTATGTGATGTGCTCTAGGATGTGTATCTGCTAAGTTCTGTATTATGAACTGGGCTAGATACTGGGGATTCAGAAATAAGAACAAATTTCCTGCCTTCCAGGGGCACATGCTCTGCTAGTGAGAGAATCTAAATATGGTAATGATGGAAGAAGAAAGAAGTAGAAGATGTGAACTAGTGATTTTTTTTTTTTTTTTTTTTTAGTACACACAACTTATTAACAAAGACTGGCCAGTGTTATCTTGGTGTTAAAACTGCCTGCTTTCTCAGCATTTTGTATTTTTGGTTGCACAAGTAGGGAAAAGCAGTTGTTGACTTGGCCAATATCCGTGCAGGAACATTTTATGATTCCAAGTTCAGTGAGTGACAAACGCAAGCCCATTTTAACCATGAAACTTTTGACTGTTCTTTTTTTTTAAAGTTCTGTGACCACTTTTGAAATATACAAATAATAGAAGAAAAGAAAAAGCATATAAAAAGTGTTTGTAATCTAGGCTAACGCTGGTCATGGTAAAGAGCATCTCTGCCTAGTGGGGCAAATTGACAGAGCAAGCACTGCAGGTGGGGTTCTCTTCCCTTCTGCATGCAGATAGGTTTTTTCCCCCCATACTATGTTTGATTATATTTGATGAACCCTGTGTTTATCATTTTGATTGCTCAGAGGAAATGCTTACCTTCAAAGTGACATCCTGAGGGCAGTGCTTTGCAATATCCTTTATTAGGCTTTACTGTGTCTCTTCACATTTATTTTAACTGTTATTTTTAGAAGGAGGATTTTAAGAAGGTCAATGCGGTATCTTTGTAATTGAATTCCAAGAGTACTTAGCAGGGGTCCTTGTATATAAGCATGTTGAATCATTGTGAACTGGGAATGCATCCAAGTTCATGCTTAACTGAGAATCCTCTTTTAAATATTTAAAAGTGAAAGCAATCTTTCAAAATAGGCCTATGGGCTTGGACAGTGTAGAAATGGGTGAACACAGCACCCGGGTAAGCAGCAAAGGTGGAAACTGGGACCTGGGCTTCTTGCTCCTCTGACCCCAGCTCCTCTGACCTCATGCCCTTGTGTCTTTTAATCCATGTGGTTCTGTTTCCTAACCTGTCGGTGACCCCATGCCATCATTTTTCGTTTGCTCCCATTGTCCTCCCACGGGCTCCAATGTGCCACGTATTTCTGGGCCCGGAGGGTCCCCGCCCTGGATTTGCTTCCTTGCTTTGCCACTAGCAGCTGAAGGACCTTGAACAAGAAATGCGTCTTTTCCAAGTTCCACGTCCCTTACCTGGAACTGGGATACCTTAATATCTACTCCAACATGTAAAATGGGTTCACTATGGAGAAGACCCTTAATAAATGTTCATTTTACCCCGCTGTTTTAAGATCAGTTGCCCCAATGGATTATAAGAAAAGATAAGTTTAGGGGCATCTGGGTGGCTCAGTTGTTAGGCGTCTGCCTTCGGCTCAGGTCATGATCCCAGGGTTCTGGGATCGAGCCCCACATCAGGCTCCCTGCTCCACGGAAAGCCTGCTTCTCCCTCTCCCACTCCCCCTGCTTGTGTTCCCTTTCTCACTGTGTCTCTGTCAAATAAATAAATAAATAAAACCTTAAAAAAAAAAAAGACAAGTCTGGGGTCAAGTGTGGATGGAAGCACCTAGATAGTTGGTGCAATATGAGGAAAAAGCAAATCTGGGGGTGACTGTCTTATTTACAAAATTAAGCCTAAATTTATTTTGCAAAAATCAACAAGTCCAGATTCAGATCTGGTTTATCTTCAAAACATGTGTTTTTGGTTTTGTTTTGTTTTTTTAACAAACATGCATGTTAATTTGGCATGCCAAACATCTTTCTCTCTAGCCTTCCTTGGAAATGTTTTTTCCATAACACAAACATGGGTGCAAATACTGTCCAAAAACTATTTACATTTTGACCCTCAGAATTACGAACCTTAATATTTATTGAAAGGAAAGACAAACTGTAAGGTTTGGTCTTTGGCATTCACATTTGATTCAGCAGTACAATTAAAAACTTATATTTGTTTTAAGATAAACACTTTGAAGGAAATTTAATAAATCTTGTTTTTGCTCTGCAAAAGAGCCACTGTATCAAAGCATTTAACTGGAGCTGTCGAGTTCCTGCTGGTAGAATATTACTTCCAGCCTATTTATTAGCTTTTCTTCCTGTAGCCCAATACGTGCTTCCCCCCACCCTCCTCCACTGAGTGAAATCACAGAAAGAAAGCAATTTCTTTTCTCTTTTTCCCCCCGGCATCATGCAAGGCAAGGCAGCATCACAAGTCATGATATCTGAATTTACTTTGATTATATTTTGTTCTTTACACTTAATATTTTTTGTATTATAATACTTACTGGGTTATCTAAAATCAACATTGTTGATTTTAAACTCTTATAACGCCAGACTTTTAGAGGCGTTTGAAATAATTTATGAACCATTCTGAAAAGAGATAATTGTCTCCCGCCTATTCTTTTGCACTTGAAGTAAAAGAATTTTAGGTATCAGCAGTTTGCTAGAAAATAAGACTTTAGGGGGCCCATATAATTTATTCACATCTTTTTATATGTGTAAACAAGGATAGGATACTCTTGACAGGAGCTTATGAACAAATTTTTTTTTTAAAAATATACCCTTTAGTACAGAATAAATATCAAGGGACCATTTTAAACATGATTCTGGTAGGTCTCTTATGAGCCTACTTTTCAGAAAAATTTTATATGAAATTTCCTGATTAAAAAAAAATCTAAAGTTGTAGATTTAAGTTGAAAGAATATGGTTGGTATGTGAGGCAAGGTGTATGCATTATACAGACTGATGCACCATGTAGCATGTATAAAAAAACCTAAAAGACATCTATCCCACACTGCAGGCAAGATATAAGAGTGCATAGACAAGAGAGTTTTTCAGATCAGACAATGAAAGAAGACACATATTCACGTAAACCGGTAAGTTGTAAGCAACATATACATAGGCAAAGCTGATTCACAGAATGCAAACAGGATCAATTAGAAATTGTACTGTGATAGCCACATATTTTGGAGAAAAATTCCCAAGCCAGACGAATGTGGATTGGGATAAAAACATAGGCGGTATACACCACCATAGCAAAAATGGTCAGTAAGATGGTATTGAACATGGATTGCTCCCAGGGCTCCAAGACAGCACAGCAGCTAATGATTTGGTATTGATAGTAGAGCCAGGAGAAATAGTCCTTCACACGCTTGAAATCCATTGTTGGCTCCTTCAAGCTGCAGAAAGTCTGTCCTGTTAACAGATTAGAAGAAAAATAAAATGAGGAACCAAACACAGAATCTCCTTAGATTTTCATGATCTTAGCATGTTAAAACCTTTAAAAGAATGTCAATGATCATTGGATGGATTATTTACATGAATATTATATTAGAAATAATTCCCAGTATATTAATCATAGGAGCTCATAATATTGCCACTATGGATAATAATTACTACCAGGATTAATGGCAGCAATATTATTAATAATAGTAATAGTTATCTAAAAATGATAATTGTTAGTGGATAATCTAGTGAAAATACCTAAAAATCAAGGCTAACCACATTTTCTTTAGCTATGTAGGCAAAGAGTGAGAAGTGTGAATATTCTATTTCCTACAACATGTATTCTGGAAGAAGATTTAAAGAATGGTGTGCAGAAAAGAGTTAATACAGCAAGCCTGAGGCTGCTATATTTACAAGGGTCTGCTTGCAAGTTTTTGGCCCTTGGCCGGCATCTGGGAACTTGCTTTCGGAATGTTCTCTCTGTTCCCTAATGGATAAGGATGATTCGCTATGCCTAAACTGTGCAAACACTATAATTTTCGGTGAACATCTGCTTTATTCTGGAAGTCTGAATTTTGATAATTGTTAGGCAAAGGATGTCCACAGAACCAGCCCCAATTAAAACCCTGGTGCCGAGTCTCTAATGAGCTTCTCTGGGCAGAAGTATTGCATATGTATCACTGCACTTTTTGTTGGTGGAGAAAGAAGCACACTTGGTCTGTCCACTCATGGGAGGCAGAGAGCATCGGAAGCCTGTAAGGAGATGTTTTCCAATTCCACCTGTATCTTTCTTCCTTGCTGATCCTGTTGTACATCCTTTCACTGTAATAGTCCCTAGCTGTAAGTATAAACATATATTGAGTTTTGTGAGTCTTTCTAGTGAGTCACTGACTATGTGGGCGGTCTTGGGGACCTCCAAAGCACATGGAAACCCAAAGTTGGGTGATCATTTGGTTTTTGGGTAAAGAAATTATGAAAACCATATAAAAATGTTTTGTTGGTCCCCAGATAGGATCACACTTACAACCACATGCATGTAAAAATTCCTAGAAAGAAGGGCATCTATTATTTCTTTAAAAGATTCTTGGGAAGATTCTGTAAACTCCCATAGACACTATGGGAATATAAGCTGACCCTTGTGCCTCTTCTGCTTATTCCTAAGAATATAATGGTGCCACATCATCTAAGTCCACTTTGCTTACATTTACTATTCAAATCACAGTTAAAGTTTTTGAAGATAATTTCTACCTTCTGACCTAAACACGTCTCTCTTTTCTTTGATTCTCTTTGAGTAAAATAAGATGTTTTTGCTCCATAAGACTAAGGACTCCTCAGGCTATGGGGAGACTTTCATGATCCTAAAGCCTGCCACAAAGATGGTCATAAGTAAATATGTGCTGAATGAATGAGTGAATGGATGAAGAGTAACCAACTTAAAAAAAAATAATTATAGATCACTCACAGTCCCAACCTAAGTAGGATATGGTTAGCTACTGTTGACTTTCAACAGCTTGGCTTTGATAAGTAACTATTTCTGATGAGGGTAATTTCCACAAAAACTCAAAATACAAAGTCTTTGTTGTGATTATCTGTAATAATGGCCAGGATAATCCAAACAAGTAGATGGTACAAACTGAAGTCATTGTGCTTTCTTATGAAAAGAAAAGTCAGCCTCCCATCTGTCCTAGAAGCCAGAGCGGGAACTAAGTAATTGGATTGAAATGCCTTGTCCTTGTCAGTGGACCTTGGTTAAGAAGTCACTTCCAACATTCTTTTTCATTCCTAGCTCTGGCTGCAGAGAAAGAGCAGGCCAATAGAGTTTGGTCTCAGGGGAAATGAATGACAAAAGTGGTCATTTCAGTGAGCAATATTATCCAAGCAACCAACATTTTCCACTGATAGGCCAAAACGGAGAAAATTAGGAGGTATCACTATTTAAGCTTTTAGGCTGTCCTACTAGACAACTGTATATTTCAAACTAAACTTACTTGTTTAAAGATCTCATTTACGGCTACCCACATTTGCTTCCTCTTCATTACCTAGATATGGTTCAGGGTGACACTGGGTAACTGTTCGGGAGTGTGAGAAAACATTCATCAGGTATCACGTCCAGGCTGTACTAGGCAAAGGTGGGAGACTGATGGCTCAGACAGGCACAGACCCTCCCCTTAGGAAGTTTCATCCAGTTGAGGAGAAAGGTAGCAATCAAGTGGTATACACAAATATGTATATCAACTACATTATGCCCTTAACGAAAAGAGCAGCATATGAGAGGCTATGGGAAACCTGATCCAGTCTTAGCAAGTCTTGGAGGAAGAGATGCTTGGGATAAGATCCAAAGGATGACTATAAGTCATACAGATAACATGGGTAGTCAGGTGGGGAGAATGGCCAAGAGAGGGATCAACTTATGTTTGTGCAAAAGTCAGAGGTGGGAAGAGGTTTGACAGATGTTTGCGGGGGTCAGGGAATGGAGCCGTAGACACCTGGGGATGGAGAGTGGGAGTAGGAGAAAACTGAAGAGAAGGGGGTGGCCAGAGTTAGGCCAAGCACAACAGGGCCTACTTGGATAAGCTAAGTATTTTGTCTTTATCCTGTGAGTGAGGGAGGCTGTGGTGGGTTTAAGACAAGGTGTTAAGCTCATATGGACACGTGGCCTTCTCTGCATTCTAAAGCCAAGATGAAAGGATTTTCAAGACCAGTCATTTCAGAAAATCTATACCTCTGCTGTCCCAAGGGTGTTACTCATTCAGAATCAACCTCCTACCGAAAATCTACTTAAAATATTCTTAATACTCTTTTCACTTTTATAAATGAGATAAATGACTCATTTAGAAATATCATTGACTTTTTCTCTATACATTTTAGCTTTTAAAAATACACACAACAAATTGCCTGGCCATAGCTTTCTCTTCTATTTTTAACTTTTTTCTTTTTTAGTAGTCTCTACCCCAACATGGGGTATAGATTTCTCTTCTAAAATTAAATTTCTTGCTTGAGCAGCCCCGATGGCCACCTCGACTGCAGTCTTGTGAGAGACCATGAGCCAGAGGCATGCAGCTAAGTTGTGCCTGGCACGCAGCTAAGTTGTGCCCAGATTCCTGAGCCAGAGAAACCGTGAGACAGTCAATGTTCATTGTTTTCAACCGTAAAAACCAATCAATCGAACAGACAAACAGTAGATCTGAAGCATACCAAAGTGCATTCACCAGAGGTGGATACCTGGTAAGACTTTGACGTATACCGCTAACATTTTAAAGAATCAAGGTTTTAAAAGGTTTTCTTGCCAGTTTTCCCGGCCGCTGTGTCACATCCCAGGCCCCTGTGTCACTTCCCAGTTCTCTCAGGAGCCAGCTAGGACATGTGAAAAGGCTTGTACTGCCCCATCTCACTTCTGTCTCCTGAAGCCTAAAAGTCAACAAAAGGCATTGATTTCTCCCCTCACTTTGATTCTTTTTTCCCCTTATTGATGAAAAGCAATTTTAAAGATGGTTTATTTGTTCCTTAGCTGGAAAGGTAACAATACAAATTAGTCACGGGGCGGAAAAGTACAGCATAAGAAATATCGTCAATAATAACTGTAGTAACTTGTATGGTGACTACACTTACCGTGCTGAGCACTGGTGAGTGCGTTGAATCACTGTGTTGTACACCTGAAAGTAATATAAGATTGTATGTCAACTACACTTTAGTTAAAAAAAAATTACTAATGCAGCTGGGAAAAAAAGGAAATAGAATTATAGTACATTCTAGAATCTACGTGCATTTTTACGGAATAAAAGAGGATAGTGTTTTATAAAACATTAAAAAAAAAGAAAAGGTGAGAAGAGAGAGTTGGTTATTATTGGTAAACCATCTGTTACAATCTATTGTTAGAAAAACACTATATTTAGTTTCTAGATTTGCGTAGGTAATATATTTCTACTTCCTTCTGAGCCCATTTAAAAATGTCCTATGGAGATACATCCAAGATTTAAAAAAAAGTATTTAAGATGAGTAATGTGGGTAGAAGAATTCACTCATTCATTAACAAATGCAATTTGAGTACTACTGTGTGATTTCTTCTGAACAGTGATGGCTTCAGAAGGAATCTGTCCCCAAAATGGCAGTGTAGACAGGAGATGCTCTTATAGGCAACACGCTGGACCATGTAACAAACACGCAGTGGATGAGGGGTCAGGAATGAACACCACATGGGGATAGGACATGGAAAGATGCTAAGAAGGAAACTAGGAGACTAGGCTGAATTTGGGGAAACAAGATGGTAGAAATGCCATGAAAGGAATTACCTACCCATAGGTAACTTAGAACTGGATGAGAGCAAACATCTTAACGTCTTAATTTCTCACAATGAAATGTGGAATTCGTTTGCCCACTTCCTTAAAGACCTAATGCCCTATCCTGGCAAAGCTAAACAAAGGACTTAAAATGGTAACTTTACTCAAGCACGCAACAAATCTTGTTTTCAGTTGTGTGCTTTTGAAAGGTGATTTCCATACATGGAAATGAGGGAGGCAGTAGTTTGTTGCCTTTAAAAAAAAACTTCCCTCTAAACTTGATGATTTTTAAAACCTTCCTAGATCTTTAAGGAAGTTGTGCTTTTGTTTAGGGGTGGCATTGCTTAAGCAGATAGTGATATGTCTTCGGGGGCCTAGATGGGTATGACTGACAGCTGAAGCTGAGTGATGGGTACACCCTTGGGTGAACTGGGAGGGCTGGGAACCCCTGTGGAACATAAAGCAATTGAAGCTCCAGGTAAGAAGTAGGGGGTGAAGCAAAGGGCAGCAGGTTTACCTGGAGAAATGGACTGTGAAGCCTAAGGAAAGGCTTTCTCTGGGCCATTGTTTTAAAAACATGAGGACCAGTGTAGGACCACATTCTAAGGTGCCTAATGGATTTGATTTATCAGAGTTTCTCTAGTAATAATAACAATAAAAGAATTTATATTTTCAAAGGATCTTCTATAGTTTGAAAAGTGCTTTTTTTTGCATTTGCATAATGCAGAGTATGGGTTTGGGAATAAAGATAGATGTTGGTTCAAGTCCTGACTCCTCCACATACTGGCTGTGTGACCTTGGCCCAGTTACTTAATTGTTCTGGGTCTCAATTTTCTCACCTGTAAAATGGAGACAATAATCCCTACTGTTTAGGGTTGCTGGAAGGATTAGCAGAAATGCAAGCAAAACATCAATTCAAAGATTTGCATATGGTGGAAGGACATAGATAGGAAGATAGAATCTGACTGGAGAAAGCCTTCCCTTCTTCCCTCCCACCCTTCCTTTTATTTACTGAAAATAATTATTGACATGCTGGTAATTGCACTAGAAACTGGAGATTCCATGGTGACAGTCATCATTGCCCTTGAGGATTATAATTCAACTGAGTATATTCCACCAATCTACATTAGAGATAGTATTTACCATATATAACAGGTAGCTAAAGTGAAATTCAGAATGTTAATGACTGGATGGACTGTAGAGATCCCCTAGACCAAATTACTCATTTTAAAGAAAAGGACCAAGTCTATGGGGCTGACATCAAATTGATATTAAATTGGTTGACATTGAAATTGGTTTGTCAAACCAAATTGAAGTGACTGGACCAGGTAGAGAACACCCGGTATCTTGGCAGTTGACACTGGATGAATGAAGTGAAAATTCCAGTGAAGGTTTTCTGTGGTCTTAAAAGACTTAAAGTTGAGCAAGGACAATGGACTCAGGTGTGTAGGATATCTGGAAGACCTCAGCCCCTACTCTCTATTTCCCCAGACTCTTTCCTGAATTCCCACCCTTCAGATGCTCCTCTGACCAAATGAGGATCTGGATGCCTATTTATTGCAAATGTTACTGGGAACTAGCAAAAATTAAGGTTCTTGTTAGTGATGCACATCTTAGCATGGCTTTCTTTACCCATGCTACGATATGCAAAATAATAAATTGTTTTGTTATTATTATTGGAGAAACTCTGATAATTGGCTTTACCCATGGCTTGACCCAACTTGGTAAAGCAGAGTTCTACCAAGCAGAGGGGAGGAAGTGGGAGAAAGATTATTAGAGTCCTGGGAGACACAGGAAGAGACTGAATACTGAAGGGAATCCAGCGAATGAACAAGGACACTGGGGCCCTGGAAAATAGTAAGGGCTTGGAAGTCCCCTAAAAAGTTATCTTATAATTGATTGGAGAGTAAGTGACTATTTTTTATTTCTGAATGTCACTGCCCTTTTATCAACAGGTGATGATTTTTTTCCCCCTCACTCGATTTGTGTACAGTGAGGAAGGAGATAAAGTTGCACCTCTTCTCCCAGAATGAACGGAGAGGACCTGGGATTTATGACCCACATTACTCAGGGGCAGGACTTTGTTCTGGTCTGTATGGACAAGAAAGAATACATAGAGCAACAAGAAAACCCCATGTGTTCCCATGAACCCATGTGTATGAGTCATGAAATGAGAGCATTGTGAAGGGAACGTGCAGGGAAGGAATGAAAAAGAGAGGCTGGGCTTGCTCAGGAAGTTCTGTGTTGTTGTTTTCTGTCCATGAGAACAGGAGTGGCAGGAGGTTAGGCAACTGCAATGAGGGGGAAGCAACAGGTGGTTTGGCAGGCTGGAATTGACCTTGTGGACATTGCAGAGCCTTGATCTTGCAGCCCTCCTCCACCTAAAGAAGGTACTCCAAATTACCGGATTTTCTCAGTGTGGGATCTCCCTTTCTAAACATTAGCTAAAAATGAATCTTCCCTCTTGGGGGGAAAAAAACCCTAACACATTTTGGGTTTTGGGTTAAATTTTGGGTTAAATTTACTTCTAAAATGTCAGAATCTGGGGCTGAGGAGAAAAGCCAGAAAGATCTGCAATTGACTTTGAGTTAATTCCTTTCCAACTTATTTAGAACTTTGCGTCAGTCACTTAGCTTTTGTGTGTGTGTGTGTGTGTGTGTGTGCTTCATATTTGGAACCTGAAAATCTGAGATGTGAAAAAAGTGTCCTGCCTGCTGCCGAGAGAGATGCTGTATCTAAAAAGAGACCGTGTCTGTACTCAGAAGTAGCTTTCTTTGGAAAGAAGTCAGTACTTTTTACTCAGGTTCAAGCCTCCCTTTGATTAAGTAATTCATTTTTATTTTTCTTAAAGATGTTATTTGTTTATTTGTCAGAGCGAGAGAGCACAAACAGGGGAAGCAGCAGGCAGAGGGAGAAGCAGGCTCCCTGCTGAGCAAGGAGCCTGATGTAGGACTAGATCCCAGGACCCTGGGATCATGACCTGAGCCGAAGGCAGACACTTAACGGACTGAGTCACCCAGGGGTCCCTAAGTAATTCATTTTTAAAAGGAGCAGAGTGATTTCCTCCCAAAGAGTACTGTTTGACAAGGGGGATAAAAAAGTAAATTTAAAGTGGAGAAGACTGAGTAGCACTACCTCAGCCAGTGGATCAAGGCCAAGATCAATAGTGATAAATGATGTTGATGATATGTATCCATGATATCATGGCATGAAAATGGCATTTTACCTCTGTGGTCTTCCCCCAAATAACCCACAACCTCAGTGTAATCATGAGAAAAAAGATCAGACAAAATTCCAACAGTGTAGCATCCTGCAAAATACCTGATCAGTACTCTTTAAAACTCTCAAGGTCATCAGAAGCGAGCAAAATGTGAAAACCTGTCACAGCTCAAAGGAGCCTATGGAAACATGACAACTAGATGTAATGTGTTATCCTGGATGGAATCCTGGAATAGAAAAAAAGGATATTAGGTAAAAGCAAAGGAAATATGAGTAAAGTATTGGCTTTACTTAATAGCATATCAACATTGGCTCATTAATTGTAATACTAATGTAAGGTCTTAATAGGAGAAACTGAGTGCAGTGTATGTGGAAACTCTCTGTACTATCTTCTCAATTTTTCTGTAAGTCTAAAGCTGTTCTAAACAATAAAGTCTATTAATTTTTTGAAAGCAAAATAATAATTAGGAAAGTTTTGAAAGGTCCAGAGTCATCCCTATTCTAAACTCCAATGAACTAAACTCTGCTCTTCTGGGAACATCTTGCTAATAACTCTGAACATAGTTAAATAATACCCTTTCATAAAGGAATGGCTTTCAAACATTTTTAAACAGAATAGAGAGGAAAAGCACATTTGCATTGTGATCCAGAATACACACACACACACAGCTCTATAACTGAAACAAACATCTCTCACAGTATTACTCTACAGTGCATGCTACTTTCTTTTCTATTCTGTTCTATTTGATTTAATTCTACTGCATTCTATGTTATTCTCTTTGGTCATTAAAAAATATCCCAGTTGTGAGCTACACCAATTATAACCTACAGTTGGAAACACCCTGCTTTAAGGCTTAACTCAAGTGCTAGCTTCTCTAAGATGCCTCTGCACTGGCCAATATGGCAGCCACTAGTCACATGGGGCAATTTAAATATTTAGTGCTCAGTAGCCACATGCAGCTCATGGCTACCATATTGGACAGCATGGATACAGAACATTTCTGTTATGGCAGCAAATTTTATTGGGCAGTGCTGTGGATTCTCTCCATATCTTGCTTGGACTAATGAAATAGCCTACAAACTTATCTCCTTTCACCTTACAATCTTCCATCCTGATGCTGGAATTAACTTCTTAAAATCACAGATTAATTTCTTTGCTTGAAACCCTTCAATGGCTCTCCATTTCCTATGATATGAAATATTCCTTTAAGGCCCCTCACGATTTTATTTTTCTACCTCTCCAGCAACATCTCTGAACTCTCCCGCTAAATTCCATTCACTCTTAAGCTTCCATGCTTTTGTTTATCTTTTTTTTTTTCTAGAAATGTTCTTGTGCCCTTTCTCTTCTAGATAAAATCCTGTTCACTTTCAAGACCTAGCTCCTATATTCTCTCTTCTACGAAACATTTTCAGGAAACTACCCTTCCTGAGGAAAATATATTGCTTTCGTTTATGTGTTTTAATTGGAACAACGTTTCAGCACTTATACCGTATTATAATTAGCCATGTAAAATTTCTTCACTAGACTAGGAGGTCTTTGAGAACTGGGAATATGCCCCAGTCATCTCTTTATCCCCAGTGCCTGGAATGTGGGATACTTGCATGCTGGCTGGTGAGCTGGTTGGCTAGCTGGCTGGCTGGCTGGCTGACTGAACTGTAAGTGGGGTGAGGGCAGGGAACACACTTGTGCTTATTTAATATTTCCATAGCACAGTGTGGGCTACATAAAAGGTACTTAAGAATTCTCATTGTCTGCTTTCAGGCAATGAGTTTTAGGCAGATTGTTTTTTGCAAATTCAGTACAATCTGTCTTTTTGTAGGAAGGAAAGAAGCTGGTACTAAATTTTTTTCAATGTAACATATGCTTTTTTTTTTTTCTCATACTGTTTAAAGTTCATGAACTCTGTGGGGAATAAAAAAACAAACACTTGTGAAGTGGTTTTAAAGCCCATTAAAATGGCTTTTACAAGTGCTTACTCTAGGTGAGTAATAATTTAAGATTGGTAGGTAGAAAAATTGTTCTAATAGAGAAAAATCCCAGGATGGGAACATCTGGAGACCTTAATTGTGTTGTAGCTTACTCTTTTCTATTCATTCATCCATTCATTCATTTTGCTTCATATTCCTGAATAAGTTCCAAAATCTTCTGGGTCCCAGCCTCTTTATGTAAAATGAAGATAATCATAACTGCCTCCAAGTGTCTCAGTGATGCGGTAGGGAATGTAGGGGTAGGTTGTGAGCTCTTTAGAAGTCATCGTCATGGTCCTAGTAGTATTTGTTGTTGTTCCTTGTGGACTGGTACAACTTTAAACTGTTTGCAACATTCTTCCTAAGTTAAGAGAGTCAAAATGTCTTTGTCAAATAACGGTTACCTATAATGGAGTGCTGTGTATATTTTATAGGAAAAAAACCCTCAACCCTTATTTGTGTTCGCTAGTTGAATTGTCTAGTAATGTTTTTGAAAAAATAAAACAACACATGTATATAGCGATTACCACAAAACACTACTTGAAAGGCATTGCAATCTCTAAGCACATTTTCAAATGTGTCTTGGGCAGGGCAACCACATACCTTTGTGTGAGCTGTGCCCTGCGCAATCTTACGTAATAGTTCTTGTCTTGGGGACCTAATTGCAAGTTGCTGCTTTACGTGAACACAGTTTGATTCACAAAGATACAAAGTTCTTAAATTAATGGCAAAACTTCATATTGTGTCTATGTCAGAATCAGGCATAATAGCAGTTTATTGGTTTCCCACTTTCCAGATATCTTGCTCTAAGTTTTCTGTGGATGACTCCAGTGTTTTTTTGTGCCTCACAGGAAGTTCCATCCTTGCTTCACATTTTCCTGTGAATTTCCGTACATCTTAGAATACTCTCCAGCCATCCTTTGGCAACCAATGCCTCATGCTGATACCCAGGTTAATATTAGCAGTCAGACAAGAAGTGATGGATTTAAATAATTCTAGGCTCCTCGGAGAGGAAGAAACAAACAATTTTAAGTCAAAGCATGTTACTGCTTTGGGCAACTAAGTTACTCTAAATTGTCTAATCCTGTACTTAGAAGTGAGTTACTGAAATAATGTACTAAAAGGAAAAAAGTCTCACCAACAATTTAGCCAAGTTGTTGTTGGTACAGTGTTGGTTTGAATTATATGCAAGAGCAGAGTGTCTTTGTGGCTATCTGAACTGACCTGATTGCCTCCAATTGTCATTGACACTAACAAAAGCAGAACAAGAGAAAACATGTATTTCCAGCCCAACTATTTATTGAGACTGCTGGGCAACATGGCATGTGTTGAATAACTGTAATTTCAAAGTAATCCTTATTGTTTGGCATATTCTGACAGATTCCAGAGGGATTTATGAATTAAAGACTTCTGCCCAGGATAGAAAATTTGGAATTTGACTTTAACAGAAAATTTCATAATAGTTTAAGAAATACTAAGTTCACATTAGATCAGTCTCTCTGTTGTGTAGCTATCAAAAAGAATATAAATATTTTGAAACTAAAAAAGAGCAGTAAGTACATTCGTGTTGAGTAGATGTTATGAATAGGAAGAGAAATTTGTAACAAGTGGGATGATATATTTTGTGTTGTTCCTGGTGTCCTTTCATTTACTCATATAGAAAAGAGCCAAGTACCCCTGTTTATTTCTGCCCAAACTGGAGGGGAGAGTAGAATTTCTGAGCCAAGCTTTTAGCTAGAATGTCATTTCTTAGGATGAACCTCTTTATTACTACTTTTTAAAAAATTTTTATTAACATATAATGTATTATTTGTTTCAGGGGTACAGGTCTGTGATTCAACAGTCTTACACAATTCACAGCGCTCACCATAGCACATACCCTCCCCAATGTCCATCACCCAGCCACCCCATCCCTCCCACCCCCCACCACTCCAGCAACCCTCAATTTGTTTCCTGAGATTAAGAGTCTTTATTACTATTTTATTAAAGAAGAAGAAACCGGGGCGCCTGGGTGGCTCTGTCGTTAAGCATCTGCCTTCGGCTCAGGTCATAATCTCACGGTCCTGAGATCGAGCTCCACATTGGGCTCCCTGCTCAGCGCAGAGTCTACTTCTCCCTCTCCTTTTCCCCTCCCCCTACTCGTGCTTGCTCTCTCTTAAATAAATAAATGAAATCTTAAATAAAACAGTCTGAACAATATATATTTTTTGTCATTAAAAGTTACTGAGATTCTCAATTTGTAGTGGGGCATGACTAGCTGAGCAAAATTACACAGATGTACCATCCAAAGCTGAGTAAATAAACAACCCCAAATGTCTTCAAATAATAATTCTGAGGTCCCAGTGAGGTTCCCTTTCTCTTGACTTTTAGGATACAAGAGGAAAATCAGGAACTGCCAAACTACAAATAACCTTCTGAGAGGAGGGATGACATGTTTACGTGTATTCCTGGCATCAGTGAAAGTCAGTAGACAGAATACATAAGTACTTGGGGGAATTGTAAATGCTATGATATGCTTATTTGGTTTTGACAGTGATGTGAAAAATGGGGCTTATAAGACCCCGGTACCCAGAGCACTTAAAAAGAAGTAAGAGTGGAAAAGTGGTTAAATTGTCTGGCCGAAACTCTTCTACTGTCATTACAGAGCCCTTTCTAGGCAACTGTATTCCAGGCACATCATAACAGTTCTGCTTTGTGTTTTCTTCCCCAGTTCTTGGCCATCAAACCCACAGTTTTTTTTTTTTTTAAGATTTTATTTATTTGACAGAGACACAGCGAGAGAGGGAACACAAGCAATGGGAGTGGGAGAGGGAGAAGCAGGCTTCCCGCGGAGTAGGGAGCCCGATGTGGGGCTCGATGTGGGGCTTGATCCCAGAACTCCAGGATCATGACCTGAGCCGAAGGCAGACACTTAACGACTGAGCCACCCAGGCGCCCCAAACCCACAATTCGGTAAAGGAACTCTGTGCTTACTTTTTGTTTCTAAGGACTCTGTTTTCTTAGGAGCTAGAAGTCTGACCATGAAAAATTAAACCTTTATCTCATCCTATCTATCGTCATTATATTTGATATGTGTTCAGAAACAGAAAACTTATTTCTAAGAAACAATCTGAGGCCGAAGAAGGTGAATTACTGCAACACTGATCTGTCACAATCATACCTGCTGAGCGCTTGCTCCCAGAGTTCTGTCAATGGAAATCTGCTTGATAGGCAGGCACCTGGTCAATCAAGACACTTCCAATAGTATGTCCTAACAGTAGTTTTCTTTGCAAATTTATTTTTTTGGTAACATTGAATATTTGCTCATAAAACTTTTTTGTTTTTGTTTATTATCTGTCCTTCCTCCTCTTTCTCATTCTTCTGGTTTGTTTTTTACTTCTTATTACACTGTTTGGAATGTTTCCGGTGATGAGTTCAGTGTTTTTCTTATTTTGGTGACCAACAACACTGAACTCTCATAGGC
Source organism: Mirounga leonina (assembly GCF_011800145.1). Classification (NCBI taxonomy): domain Eukaryota; kingdom Metazoa; phylum Chordata; class Mammalia; order Carnivora; family Phocidae; genus Mirounga; species Mirounga leonina. The sequence goes on from NW_023270268.1 coordinate 54,464,791, forward strand.
GTGATTTTTGTGACAGTAGTAATACAGTCTGTTGCTTTTTCACTGCCCTCAATTGAGCTGCTTCTGTGTCTCAGTTATTATTGCTTTTAGGCAAATGAGTAGAAATCTAGGCTGACTCCAAGGGTCATGGAGATAGACATAGCATTGTTGAGATGTTTTCTCTGTCAACCCTCAGATCTGGGGACATTTCCCTACGGGGTTGGTTGGCATTCTAGGTCAGCTAGTTTCTGGCATAGGGAATTTAGGGGTAAGAGGAGGAGGGGGGAAAGGAAAGACAGGTGTTTATAGAGTTATGTCAAAACAGGTTGTTGCTTTTAGGCAATTAAATTACTCTAAATCTTATGATTTTGTACTTAAAATTGAGTTACTTAAATGCTATACTAAAAGAAAAAAGTCTCATTGACCATTTAGCCAAGTGGATTTCTCATTCTCCTGGTAAGAACTGTGTAGACATATTATTACTGGCTTCATTCTCTTTCACCTGCTCCCAAGTGCATGGCTACCTTACATGATTCTAGTGAAAAGTGGACAAGTGCTAAGCTCCAGGCCTGTTCTTTTAAATGGGTAACAATTGTTTGTTTACCAAGAATTTTACTGATTTTCAAGTAAATGTGAGAAGGCTAATGGCAACTGGGTATATTAAGAAAAATATTTTCAGCCGGCAGATTTTATAACCAATTTAACTATAGGTATAAATTGGGTGAGATAAAATGTTCTTTTCCCTCTTGGAATAAATGTGGGCTTGTTGGTCAAGAATACCAGAGGGCATCTCCCAAGACATAAGCATATTTAAATTAAGATTTCATAGTAGGTTGAATGGTGGATCCCAAAGAGATATGTCCACATCTTGGACCTTGTGAATGTGGCCTTATTTGGGAAAAGGGTCTTTGTAGCTATAATTAAGTTATGAATGCCAGCAGAGGAGGTGCAGAGGAAAAATTCCCCGTAAAGCCTTTGGAGGGAATGTGGTCCAGCTAACACATTGATTTCAGACTTCTAGCCTCCAGAGCTATCAGAGAATACATTTGTTTTGTTTTAAGCCACCCGTGTTGTCATAGTTTGTTACACCAGCCCTAGAAAACAAATTCAGATCTCTTTAAAAACATTAGAATTTTGGGATGCCTGGGTGGCTCAGTCGGTGGAGCCTCTACATTCGGCTCAGGTCATGATCTCAGGGTCCTGGGATCCAGTCCGCATGGGGCTCCTTGCTCAGCGGGGAGCCTGCTTCTCCCTCTGCCTGCAGCTCCCCCTGCTTGTGCTTGCTCTCTGTCTCACAAATAGATGAATAAAATCTTTAAAAAAACCCCAAAAAACATGAGGGGTGCCTGGGTGGCTCAGTCGTTAAGTGTCTGCCTTTGGCTCAGGTCATGATCCCAGGGTCCTGGGATTGAGCCCAGCATTGGGCTCCCTGCTTGGCGGGAAGCCTGCTTTTCCCTCTGCCACTCCCCCTGCTTGTGTTCCCTCTCTCGCCGTGTCTCTCTCTGTCAAATAAATTAATAAAATCTTTAAAAAAATAAAAAATACAGAAAAAACATCAGACTTTTATAATGTGAAATTCTCTTCAGAGAACAGAAAAAACGTTTATTAAGTACCACTGTGGCAGGCACTGGCTAGATGCTTAACTTAAGTGACTCCTATTTTAAGGATGAAAAAACTGGGGGCAAAAGTTTCACAGTGACCGAATGTGGAGCTGGGTGAGAATCTCACCGAGAGACTGGGTGTGGTGAGTAGTGATGAGTTCTGGCCCGGGATCACATCTGGGTTTAACCCTGGCCAAGTGACTCAACCGCTCTGACTCAGTTTCCTCAAGTGGGAATTAGGAATCATAACAGAACTTCATTCATAAGATTTCTGGGAAGATTAAAAAGTGTAAGGTCTTTACAATAATACATATGAAGAGCTAAATGAATATTAACTATTATGATTACTACATAGTGTTTTATATACATTACTTACACTGCACACTCTATTAATATTACTAATCATTGCCTTAGCTATGAATACCAGGTATAGATTAAAGGAGCATGAGCTCATCTTTAAGACAAGGCATCTGAACTTTATCTGTTATTCAATTAGAGGCCACTTTTAGAGATATTCTTCTTTAGTATGTTTATTCAATTCTGGTGTGGCTGTCATCAAGGAGATAAAAAATACATCATTTTAAAGACAAGAAAACTAGGGGCACCTGGGTGGCTCAGTGGGGCGCCTGGGTGGCTCAGTTGTTAAGCGGCTGCCTTTGGCTCAGGTCATGATCCCAGGGTCCTGGGATCGAGCCCCACATCCAGCTCCCTGCTCTGCGGGAAGCCTGCTTCTCCCTCTCCCCCTCCCCCCCCCCCCCCGGCTTGTGTTCCTGCTCTCACTATCTCTTTCTCTCTCTGTCAGATAAATAAATAAAATCTTAAAAAAAAAAAATAAAGACAAGAAAACTGAAGTGCATTAACTTTTTGCACTTTGCTTATTGCCAAAAGCCAAAGCGGAAACAACAGTGGGATTCGGTCCTAGGATTCTCTCACTCCGAGCGTCGTTTCTATCGCCACACTGGCCGTCCTATGAGACTGCTGTACAGATGCTAAGTGTCCCATGAGTGGTTTTGAATTAGTAAAATCAGGCCTCGTTATCAATAACTTTAAAGTAATATAGGAGCTTCCCAAACTATTTTAAAATGAAGACATTTTTGCCAACCATTTCAGAACCATAAATCTCTTAAAACATTGTGGCAAAGGAAAGGATTAAGAAACAATCAATTTAGAAGATAAGTCTATTTCTTTTTGTCTCCACCCCTACTCTTTTCCCCATTTCCCATAGATTTTATCAAAGCGGTCAGGCAATTAGTGGTAATCTAGGTTTTTTTTTTTTTTTCATTTTACTTCCTTTTCTTACTTTCTTAAAAATAAAAGAAACAGAATGAAAATGAAGGTCCTATTATAAGCGCGGATCATCCTCACTTTCACTGCTAACATTTTTGAAAGAAAAATGTTTTCATTTTATCATATTTCTCAATTTGTCCCAACCAGTTAATTAAATACTTATTAAAACATTTAGTACTCTCTTGAATCAAAGGTCTTCCAGGATAAGATGCCACTCCATTTAAATAAAAGATGAAGGATGCTGAAACAGAAGACGCCTTTAACCAGCAGACCCATAAATAAGAAAGGAGCTGGCATTATGCAGTCCTGACCCTGGCACTCGTACTGGGCTTGGCCAGAGGTTCTTAACCTGCGGGCCAAGCACTCGGTGGTGGTGCACATCTAGAAACCCCTTGAGATGTTAGCAAATTTTGCATAAACCTTTTTCTGCACACACTTCAAAGGAGCCTGTGATATCTGTAAGCCAAGCTGTTTCAAGGCCTCATTGCTAAAGCTAATTGCCACATTTTATTCCTTTGTATCATCTTAAATGTCATTATAATATCAAGGATATAATGTTTGTTGGTTGATTAAGTGAGAACCAGAAGACCCATGTTGTTGAAGATGTCATCTTGTCATCAAAAGGGTCAGATTTCTAAAAGTGAGACTCCATGATATAATCAGAAGAATTTACCTGCCGAGGAGGGTCCAGAGCCGGGTTCTTGTCCTTGTGCCTCTGTGGAATGATCCTGTGTGGGTTACTCCTCTTCTCTGGGTTGCTGTTTCTTCATCTGTGAAATAAAGATTTGAATTAACCCAAAGTTGCCTTCAAACTTCAAAACAATTCTGTTCCATGTAAAAGATTATGCAATCTCTTAAATGGATATCTCCCACAAAATTCTAGAATGTATTACAAAAACAAGGTATGACAAGCTAGCCATATTTTAAAAATTGTTTTCAGAGAAAGTTACAGTTTGAAAACATGCCATTGGCTAGTCACTTCCGAATGTCCCTGGGGGACTATGAGGTGCCACGTTACCGTCTATAGCAGGGTTGAGGGGACGCCCCAAGTGGGACAGAGACAAGGCTAAGGGTCTTGCACCTCATTTCTATCAGAACAGCCAGCTTTTAATCTGCTTTATATGGTGGGTTTTACGTGAGATGTTGTTTGTAGAAAATGTTGTGTTTTTTTTGAAAATGTTTTTTGATTTTAATTAGTCTCTTTTGATATCCATGGTGGGGAGAAAAAGGAAAAAGAGATTAGGTTAATCTTTTTTTAATCTGTTTAAAAATCTGTTTTTGAAAAGGCACTGGAAACAGTCAGAAGCCCTAAGGCTTTTTCCTATTTTGACATTTATTAGCTGTGTCACATTAGGCAAGTCAGATAGTCTTTCTGAATTTTTGTCCTCACATATAATGATAATAGTATCTGATTAACAGGGTGGTTGTAAGAATCAAATGAAATGTTTGTGCAAGTGCTTCGTAATTGGTAAAGCATCATCAAGTCAGGGAGTGGGTCTTTAGTGGTGAGGCCCACAGGTCTGCATTTTGTCCTGACCATGGTAGCATTTTTGTCCATCTGAATTAAATCATAGAAATTATGCATGATCAAATTTACAGATAAGCCCAAGTTATGGGGTGGAGTTATAAAAGACTTAGCAGGTTACAGGGTTCCAAGTATGGTAAAACTTAGGAGGAAATATAAAATCTTGTTCTTCAATTCAAAAAGTTAACTGTCCAAGGGTCAGATGAAAGAAAATGTGGCCAATGATCAGTTCAAGTAAAAAAGACTAAAGAATTTAATTTGACTTCAAGTTCATTATGAGCCGTTAGTGTTGTGAAATGTTGGGCAAATAAATAAGTGATGTAATTGTCTCAGTCCATTTGGGCTGTTATAACAGAATAGCACAAACTGGGTAGCTTATAAGCAATAGTAATTTATTTCTTGCAGTTCTGGAGACTAAGAAGTCCAAGATCAAGGTGACAGCATCACTATCATTCTGATGAAGGCCCTCTTCCTGGCTCATAGCCGGCACCCTCTACTGTGTCCTCGCATGGTGGAAGGGGCAAGAGATCTCTAAGAACACTAATCCCATTCATAGGGGGATCCATCTTCATCACCTAAGCACCTCCTGAAGACCCCCGCCTCTTTCTAATCCCTTTGGGGGCTCAGATTCAACATGGATTTTGGGAGGATGCATTCAGACCACAGTGCCAGTATTCTTCTGTATTTATAGGAGTACCATGCCACAGGTGACAAAAGGGGGCTACAGCCCTTGGCTTTGATTAGCATCCTTCTTCCAGCTGTTAAAAACAGTTACTCCAGCAGGTTGAGAGCACATCCAAAGGAAGCTAAATAGAGAAAAGTCTGGAAGGTTTCCTTTTTTTTTTTTTAATGAACACATAATGTATTATTTGTCTCAGAGGTACAGGTCTGTGATTCATCAGTCTTACATGATTCACAGCGCTAACCATAGCACATACCCTCCCCAGTATCTATCACCCAGCCACCCCATCCCTCCCACCCCCCTCCCCTCCAGCAACCCTCAGTTTGTTTCCTGAGATGAAGAGTCTCTTATGGTTGGTCTCCCAAGTCTGGAAGGTTTTCAAGGGCAATGTTGAGAGAAGATTTGAGGAGAGAAACGTGTCGTGGAGGTCTTAAAAGATCTGAAAGCTTTTAAATGATGTTACAGGCAGTCATGGAGGTGCAGGTTTGGAATTTATTGTTTTCAGAGGTGAATCTCAGGGAAAACTTTAAATAATAAGAGCTATCTAAAGGGAAAGCGATTGCCTAGTTTTAGTAGTGAGATTTCCATTAGGGAAACTGTTCAAGCAGAGACTGGACCACACCTCTCGAGGGTTGCTATCAATCAGCAGGAAGGCTTTAAGAAGAAATTACTAAGATTTCATCAAATCTGAGATCCTATTTCTACAACAGAATTCAATATCTCACTGGAGAATGATTCGCTTCATTAAATTTCGGGGGGCTGTAATAAAAGTGTGGATTTTGAAATTGGCAAACTGGAGTGATATTCAGGATGCTGTTTAACCTCTGGGGACATCAGTTTTGTGGTCAGTGACAGAGATGATTATTTCTGTGTCGCTGTAAAGATGATACAGCACAACATTGGTGAAGGATGCTTAATGGTGCCTGGTCCTAGTAAAGGGCTCAGAGAGTAAAGTTTATCACAATTATATTTTGTTCCTCTTATTTTCTACATGCATTTTATTTCTTCTCCTAAGAGATTCCTTTCAGGTGACTACTGAACCCTTTAGAGACATATGGTGTAAGTGGGTAAAATGGTGACTTCCGTGAGCCTAGGAGAAAGCATTCACTCCAAAGGTCATAGGGGTACCATATCACCTCTTTTGTGTTTGCATCAAATGTTTGTTTTCTCCTAAATGGAGGAAACCTGTGGAACAACTTCTTTGTCCTAAATTATAACCTGATTTTCCTGCCCATCAAAACCAGAACTAGGCCAACCTGATTGATTTTTTTTCTTTGCTGAAAATTTTAGGCAATAAAACATCGTATTAAAAATTTAAGGACCAAGGGGCGCCTGGGTGGCTCAGTTGGTTAAGCGACTGCCTTCGGCTCAGGTCATGATCCTGGAGTCCCGGGATCGAGTCCCGCATCGGGCTCCCTGTTTGGCAGGGAGTCTGCTTCTCCCTCTGACCCTCCTCCCTCTCATGCTCTCTGTCTCTCATTCTCTCTCTCTCTCAAATAAATAAATAAAATCTTTGAGAAAAAAAAAATTTAAGGACCAAGATCTCCCTTGTGGAGTAGAGGAAGTATCTAGAGCCTTGAGGAATAAAAAGAGTTGGTAACTGAAGAATTGGGGTCAGTTAGGTCTTCTTTCTAGGCCTAGTTTTTTTCCATCAATAGAGTGATCCTAAGCTAATTTTACTTAAAAATGACTTCCCAGTTGATGAGTTAGTAAAGGAGAAGCAGTTTACTATTCTTAGGGGAAGACGAAAGCCATGAGACTCCCCTGTGGTTGGGAGAGAGACCATGTGAATTCTGTTTGCCAGAAGCAGAGGGAAGAAGTGAGGATGCTGGGTTTCCATATGTTGGTCACAGGTTGGCGTTTGGTCTCATTCAGAAGGTGATAAGGAGTTGTCTGTGAGGAGGAGCTATGATAATTCTGACCAAAGGTCTCACACAAAATGAGGATTATTCAATTTTCAAAAGAAATGAAAAGGATACTATAACACTTTTAGGTTTAGATAAGACTCCACTTCAAATAATTTTTTTTCCACTTTTCTTTCTTCTGCATCAGTGAACACTTATTGATGCCTAAGGGGCGTGACATTTTATGAGGCACGAGTGTGTTCCAGAATGGGGATGATCTGGTACTTGGGCTATCTACAGGGGAGGGTGAGAGCACTAGAGGCTATTATTGCTCCAGAAAAGTTGCTTTGGACATGCCATCTTGAGCTTGTTTCCTCCTTTCTTTTTCTAGTCTGCTTAATTTTCTTGTTCAATATCCTACTTATATTAATTCCCAAATTCTCTTTTTAATCTTTTTGGAGAGCTTGAACTCAAAATAACACCTTTAGCTTGGAATTCCTAATTGACATCCTTTGATCTTACAATGCAGCTGAAAGAGCAGAGATGCAATATTTGAATAGCAAACTGTCCCCCAGGAAATTGCCATTCTATATTGGTAATAATAGCAGATAGTATTTATTGAACAACTTTTGTCCCAGAACTTTGCGAACCACTTTGTATGTTTACCTTATGTAGTTCACTTAATAACACTATAGTGGAGGCACTATTTCTATAACCATTTCACAAATAAGGAAACTGACACATTGGGGAATTTATTTTATTTTATTTATTTTTTAAAGATTATTTGAGAGAGCGAGAGAGAGAGAGAATGCAAGCCAGGGGGTGGGGGGAACAGAGAAGAGGGAGAAGCAGACTCCCCGCTGAATGTGGAGCCCAAGGCAGGGCTTGATCCCAAGACCCTGAGATCATGACCTGAGGCAAAATCGCTGGACACTCAACTGACTGAGCTACCCAGGCGCCCCTGACATTGGGAATTTAAAAGCTGACCCAGAGTGTCACAACTAACGTAGAGTGCACAACTCTTAACCACTCTGCCAGACTGCCTATCTATGCAAAGAGCTTTGATCTTAACCTGGCAAATCATTCATCTACCCACCCATCCATCCACTCAAATATTCATCAAACATGTGCTAGAGAGGGGCGCCTGGGAGTCTCCTTGAGATTCTCTCCCTCCCTTTCCCTCTGACCCCACCCCATGCTCCTCTCTCTCTTTCTCTCTTTCTCTCGCAAATAAATAAAGAAATCCTTAATTTAAAAAAATGTGCTAGAGATGTAAACTATGACTAAGACTGACGTGGGCTCTCTCCTCTAGCCACCTTCTAGACGGGAGAAGGGACACTTACACTAGCATCCCCACACAGTGTGGCAGCACTATGACAGGGAAGGGGGCAGGGAAGGAGGCTCGGACCCAGTCCGGAAGGCGGTGTCAGGACAGGCGGGTGGGAAGGTTCTGATCCTCATCACCGTGCGCTTCAACTTTTGTAGCAAAAGGCATATAATGTAACCTCTACAAAGAAAGGTCTTTGAAACAAGGTCTTCCTCTATGTTGTTCCCCCAGCACCTGGCACATAGTGACTGCTCAATTAACATCTGTAGAATAAATGAATTAGAATTCTAATACTCCATAATAACCCCATTATAACAGGGAATCTTTTGACTTATTTCTAACTGGACTCTGAACATGCTTAAATGTTTCTCCTCTAAGCCTGAAATAAATGCTTTTTTTTTTTTTTTTTTAACTTAAAAACATCAAGTCCCTGATCCCTTTTAAGCCATTTTCTAAAAGCTCTATTCCAGGAGAACTGCCACATCCATTGTCTTTTCCTAGAACAATGTGTCCTCTGGTGTCTTTTAAAACAGGGGCCTTGGGGTGCCTGGGTGGCTCAGTCGTTAAGCGTCTGCCTTCAGCTCAGGTCATGGTCCCAGGGTCCTGGGGTCGAGCCCCGCATCAAGCCCCACATTGGGCTCCCTGCTCAGCGGGAAGCCTGCTTCTCCCTCTCCCACTTCCCCTGTTTGTGTTCCCTCTCTCACTGTGTCTCTCTGTCAAATAAATAAATAAAAATCTTTAAAACAGGGGCCTTGAGTAGAAATTCTGGGACAGTCCAGGAAAGTGGAGACTCTGGTTGCTTCCCCCCTCCTTTTTCGGGTGATCTGTGGGATTCCATGCTCTGTTCTCTAGTTCTGAAAGCTCCGTTCTCCCTTCACCTTTCCAAGATGACCTGGAAAGTTTTCTTCCCCTCATCCTCTCCCCAACCCTCTCACTCTTCAAAAAAGATGTAAACTAAAAAAAAAAAAAAAAAAAAAAAGATGTAAACTTTGAGAAAGCAGTTCTCAATTATTTACCACACGGTCCTCCGGCAGACCACAAGAATCCAGGGCAAAGCAAGAGAGAAAGGCAAAAGAAAACCGAAACCCCAGGCTAATGATTTCGAAACCTCAACAAGAATTTTTGTTATCATAAGGTGGTGTTTTATTTAGGTTATGGTTCTTTGGAGCAGGTGTTAAACTATGTCTTCCTTGGGGCTGCGTTAAGACTCGTATTTTCCTTAATGAGACAGCGCAAATCCAAGGGAGCAAAATAATGCTGATGGGAAGGGGACACCGAGACTCCTGAGGGGAGAAGTTCACTTGGAGCTAGTCATCCTCACAGTCCATCTCAGAGACACGGGGCCAGGTTTGTACACGATCTTTACATTATCTAATTACATAATTTTACTTCCTAGCATGATGCCACAGTTTAAAACTATACCTCATTCCCTTCCCTGCTTAATTTTTTCTCCAGAGCCCTTATCTCCTATCATACACTGTAATTCACTTAATAATAACAATAATAATTTTTTAAATCATTCTTTAAATGGCTGATGTCCCCTCTAGAATTGAAGCTCCTCAAAGGAGCTTATTTTATTACTCATTCAGGGCCTAGAGTTGTTCTGGCACAAGATAGGTGCACAATAAATATCTATTGGATAAATGAATTATTAATCCCGATCAAAGCAATATTAATAAATAATAACTGTGATCAAGGTTTTTTTTTTTTTTAAAGATTTATTTATTTATTTGAGAGAGAGAGAGAATGAGAGACAGAGAGCATGAGAGGGAGGAGGGTCAGAGGGAGAAGCAGACTCCCTGTCGAGCAGGGAGCCCATGTGGGACTCGATCCAGGGACTCCAGGACCATGACCTGAGCCGAAGGCAGTCGCTTAACCAACTGAGCCACCCAGGCGCCCAGATCAAGGTTTTTTTTTACGTGTATTTAATCTACAGACAACCGATTGGACCTTTAAAATTATTTTGTATAAACCTTCTAATTGGATAAAATATGACAATAGGACCTTTACAAAAGCTCTGATGGTCAAAAGCCAAACGGAACCCATTTTCATCAGCATGCTATGCTCTTCTAAACGTATACATGGAAGGATAAGCCTGTGCTGATGAGAATAGAAACTCTTGTGTTTTCCTGATCCAGGCAGACTTACTTGAATCCCTAAAGCTAAGGGCAGGGTTAGGCTCATTGTACTCATAACTGTTGCTAGCGGCAAGTTGAGCTGCTGCTTACCAGCCCCATGGAACTCAGAGACTCACTAATTTTATATTCTTATTTCTGGACAAAGCACTATCATCCAATTCCATGTTTCTTGCTACAGGATCAGGCAGTTTATGGGAACTCAAACCATTAAGGTGACTAGAGGAGTATATGCATTATTTGAGAGCTCCTCTTGTATTGGAGACCGTCATAATCACAGGAGATGCTTTCTAGCAGCGCCATATCGGTGTAGTCTGAAGACCATAGTGGCGGCTCCAGCTCTTCCTTCCCGCCCCCCCCCCCCGCAAGACTCCTACTCCGGGGGCCAATCTAGTGGGAGTGAAACTGGGCTAATCTGAGTGGCAAAGTTCACTTTTGGTTGAGATTTAAGTAACCTCCTTCTCTCACGCAGTGTGGCCTCTTTCAACAACTGGTCTGAAGAACTGATAAAGGACTAGAGCTATCTAGAAGTGGGAGGAACAACTGGCCTCATTGGGCTTAAATTAATATGGCAAGTTGGCGAGTCCAAAAAGATAGGGCATTTACAAGCTGATACTCTATAAGACTACATTAATGGGGCGCCTGGGTGGCTCAGTTGGTTAAGCAACTGCCTTCGGCTCAGGTCATGATCCTGGAGTCCCTGGATCGAGTCCCGCATCGGGCTTCCTGCTTGGCAGGGAGCCTGCTTCTCCCTCTGACCCTCCCCCCTCTCATGTGCTCTCTCTCTCATTCTCTCTGTCTCAAAAAAAAAAAAAAAAAAAGACTACATTAATGACACTTGACTACTTTCCTTATTTATTTATTTATTTATTTATTTATTTATTTATTTATTTATTTA
>NW_023270268.1:54476078-54484016 GCF_011800145.1 Mirounga leonina
TTATTTATTTATTTATTTATTTATTTATTTATTTATTTATTTATTTATTTATTTATTTGAGAGAGAGAGTGAGAGTTCATGCCGGGGCAGGGGGGCATTGGGGGCAGAGGAAGAGAGGATCTTAAGCAGGCTCCACGCCCAGCACAAGCCCAACCCGGGGCTTGATTTCTCGACCCTGAAATCATGATGCTGAGATCATGACCTGAGCCGAAATCAAGAGTGGGATGCTTAACCGACTGAGCCACCCAGGCGCCCCTACATTTGACTGATTTCTAAGCAGAGGAAAGTTTGGGTGGGTGTGTAAACATGTGCAAATCACATAGCTATGTAACACCTGTGCCACTCTTGATTATTTCATATATTTCAATGTGGCCTTGCGGGAAAAGCCTCATGTAGGGACACCTGGGTGGCTCAGTCAGTTAGGCATCTGCTTGTGGCTCAGGATCCTGGGATCAAGTCCTGTGTCGGGCTCCTTGCTTGGTGGGGAGCCCGCTTCTCCCTCTGTCTGCCACTCCCCCTGCTTGTGCTCTCTCTCTCTCTGACAAATGAATAAATAAAACCTTAAAAAAAAATTTCTTTTTTTAAAAAGCCTCATGTAAACTATTGGTCTAGTGGTATATGGGGATTCATGAACTCTAAGTTCTAAATCCACCTGTTTTTGGTTTTTTGTTTTTTGGTTTTTTTTGGCCAATTTATTTTTAAAAACCAGCTTTATTGAGATATAATTCAGACATTTCAAGTACACAGTTCAGTGGTCTTTAGTATACTCACAGTGATATAAACATCACCAGTCAACTTTAGACCATTTTCATCACCCCAACAAGACACTTGTATCTTTTAGTAGTCACTCCCCATTCCTCCCCAACTCCACCCTTTCTGTCTCTATAGGTTTGCCTATTGTGGATCTGTTATATACATGGAATCATATAATATATGGTCTCCTTCCATTTAGCATGATCTTTTCAAGGTTCATCCATGTTGTAGCAAGTATCAGTACTTCATTCCTTTTTGTTGCTGAATAATATTCCATTTTTCTATTCTGTATCACATTTTATCTCTCCTTTTATCAGTTTTGACCACTTAGATTGCTTTCACTTTTTGGCTATTATGAGTAATGCTGCTGTGAACACTTGTGTACAAGTCATATATTTGTGTACATGGACATACATTCTCATTCTCTTGGATATATAGCTAGAAGTGGGATGGCTGGGTTATATGGTAACTCTGTTCAACTTTTTTTTTTTTTTAATTTATTTAGTTGAGAGAGAGAGAAAGAGAGAGTGCATGTGAGCAGGGGGAGGGGGAGAGGTAGAGGGGGAGAGTCTCAAGCAGACTCCCTGCTGAGCTTGGAGACCGACTTGGGCTCCATCCCAGGACCCTGAGTTCATGACCTGAGCTGAAATCGAGTCAGATGCTTAACTGACTGAGCCACCCAGGCGCCCCCGCCACAGCAACTCACCATCTTATATTTCCCACCACCAATGTATGATGATCCCAATTTCTCTCCCTCCTTTCCAACAGTGTTATTATCTGTCTTTTTTATTATGGTCATTTTGTTTGGTGTGAAATGGTATTTTATGCTTTTGATCTTCATTTCCTTAATGACTACTGATAGTATTTTTTCATGTGTTGATTGGCCCTGTGTACATCTTCTTTGGAGAAATGGCTCTCCGATTCCCTTGCCCATTTCTGAATGGCTTATTTGTCTTTTAGATGTTGAACTTTTCTTCATATGCCTTAAGAATGGGGGTAGTTGGAGGAAGAGCCTGAGACCTCTTGCCTGCTCCTGCCTAGATGAAAGCTTCTACAACACAAAATGGGTGGTAAGATGCCAGTGATCTGCTTTTCCCAGAGTTATACCATAGCTCTAGACTGGGATCTAAGTTGAGAGGGAGCCCTGTGTTCTTGGCTGCAGGCCCCGGGAATGGAGCACCATCCCCTAGCTGGAAGGGGGCAGGGAAGTGGGTTGTGGCTGAAATGCCTCACACTCCTGCTGTTCTTACTGAATTGCAGTAGTTTATCTTGAGTAAAGTTTTCTTCATTTGTTGTCTTTCCTCAGAACAATTTCCAGAGATGAACTAGTTCATCTATAATTTTCACCAGTGGTTGTTTTGCTACAGAGTGGGTTCATGGAGTTCCTTACACAACCATTCTGGAAGTTGAGTTCCTTTTGAATAACTTTTAATGCAAATGTTGCATCTCTTATACTTGGTGGTAAAAGAGTTTATGCTGACATAGTAGATAGATAATTATGAAGGACAGTTTTTACAAAAGTAAATTTTGTAAATTTATTAACAGTGGATGAAGAGAACTGATTGAAGTTGAGGCCTGGTTGACTTTTAACTTTATATCCAGTCAAATTCTAGAATGCTCATGCATTTGATTTGACAAACTATTCTTAATTTATTGTTATTAAATGGCTGAATAGAAATATTTGAATAATGAGGGTGACAGGGCATTTCATATGAGAGATGATTGCTCTAGTAATCTATGTACAAAGCCATCAAAGCCCTGACAGTTATCAAAATGATCCCTGTTTTTGAAAGCACAGGAATAATTAAAATGTGAAAATCAAGTTACTAAAACCTCATTAGTTTTATGCATTAATCTAAAAAGTTCACAGGCAAAAATGACCATATATTTTTAATTAATTCAAAAGAACGACCACACCACTACGTCTTTTAGAAAAACAACTTTCCCAATTTCCCTGATGAACCTGTTTGTAGTTTTAGGGCTAAGATTTATATTTAACAATTCCTCAAATTCTTTATTGAATCAGGAGCTGAACTCATCTATGTTAATTGCCAACCAGTCGAATGTCACTTTAGTTGAAACAGACATAGAACCTCTGCTCATATCTAAAACCCTCTCTTTCCATTCCTTTCCATTCCGTGGCAAAGTTAACTATTCCTTTCTCCTGGGGTTTAGAAGTCTGGTTACTTATGAATGATCACATAAGCATCTTTGAGAAAATACATACTGCTTCATAATCATGAGAAAATGTTAAAATGTATTCCTTGTTGGAAATTCTTCCCTTTTTGGGCAGTTGACTTGTGTGTACTATCGCCTAAAGTAGCTTTAGGGGCTAAAAGTATTACATAAGAACATAACACTAGAATATTTAAGAATGAAACCAAGCACCTCCCAAAGATATTTCCCTGAATAGTTACTGAACTACACAAAGATAAATACTAAAGTAATTCACAAAGTAATTTTCTCTTCTTGGGCTGGGAAAGTTTCGATAATAAAGTTTGGCTTCTGTTGAGTGAAACCTCTTAGTTTCTAACTATGTTAGAAAGGCAACTGTGTTACCAAGGCAAACGGAAAAACCCACTCAATTCTTAAAATTTTAATGCGGTTAAATAATAAACTGATAAATTGCATTAAGGCTAGGATTAATTTTTCCCCTATAGAGACAGGAATTCCAACCTACTAAAGCTACTTTAGCGTTCAAGCATATATTTTGGAAGATGCTTACCTCCCGGTTGGGTGTATCTCCCTGCGGCTTAGGTGAGCACCAGGCTTTGGCTCCTCCCCAGCTGCTGCGAGCTTCCCACTGCGCCGGGCGCCTCAGAGCCTCCTGGAGTTAGGTGTTCGGCCCCGCCCTCTGCACTATTGCTAAAACTCCAATTCTGCCAGACCGATTCCGGTGATTAATTATTGACAAAAGGAAAACACTCCCGCGCAAACTTGTGTCCAACCGCACTGCTCCCAGCGATTGCTTCCAGAGGAGAATGCCGGCTGCACCACTCCCCTCCCCCCTTTGCTCTACGGTCCCAACTTCCCACACGCTGCCACTCTCTGTCCTGGGCGATCAGGCTCGTCCTCGGAGGAATGCAGCCCAGCGACTTCTACATTTTTTAAATTTGGTTTTCTGCAGCTCGTTAGCACTTCTCCGGGGACCAGCCTCTCAGGAGGGGGCGCTTTCCGGATGCAGGGGAAGCCGGGGCTCTGAGAGCAACCGAGGAGGCGAAGGCGTCGCTGTCACCTCCGGCTGCTGCAGTAAAACCCCGAGCCGCGGCGGGGATGGGGAGGAGGGGATGGGGAGGTGTCCTCCCCCTCGCTTGGGCTGGGAGCCCCGACACGACCAGAGGGGCACGTCCTTCGGTAGTGGTGGTGGGGGCGGGCAGATAAACGGGAGGCGCGAGGTGGGAGTTTGGGGCTTTAGCGGGAGCCAGCGTTAACCCGCCCAGGGGAAGCCTGCGCCCCGCATCCATCCATCTGCAGACTTGGGCAAGGGGGCGAAGCTCGGCGGATGCTGAGCAGGACTGCGGTGTGAAACTCGGCAGCAGGCTGCGAAGTGAGCCCAGGGCTCCGGGCCGGGGCGGCAGTCGGCCGAGCAGGCATCCCCCTGCATTTGTTTGTCAAAAATCGAAGAGAGTAAACCCGTTTAGCGTCGGCAGCTGATTTTGGTGCCTTCGAACGCGCAAAAACGCCTCTCCCCGCCCCACTCCCTCCATCCTGCCCCCTTCCCTCCGCCCCTTGGCTGGGAGGTTAATCGTTGAAACACTGGGCTCCCCCGGGGAAACAGACGGAAGGGTCGTGCCCGGGGAACTTGTGTGTGCTCACTCACAAGTGGAGAGGACTAATCCGGGCCCGGACTGCGGCAGGAAAGCAAACGGGGGAGAGCGGGCTGGGAGGCGGCTCGGCTGTGCAGACCCGCGCGGCGCGGGCTCCCGCGGTTCCGGGGCCGGCGTGCCCAGCGCCCGCGCTCGGCTCTCAGCGATCTTCCCGAGGCGGCGCGGGCCCGCGAAGAGCATCTTCCCTGGAAACCCGCATCCAGAACACCATCGGTCCCTTCTCTACCGAGCGCAGGATGTTGGCTGCGAGCGCAGAGGCCCCTGAGGATCCCGGCCCCGATATCTCCGCCACCGAGACTCTCTGCGCGAGACCCGGGGGCGCCCGGGGCCCAGAGCGTCTTGTGATTAATGAGCATTTGGGCAACTGCCAGTCAGCCCCCACTGCTGAAGGAGGAGGCACTGCACATGCTCGGCCAGGGCTGATGCTGCTGAAGCGCGAATTGGAGCTGCGGGCAGGTTTCTGCTCGTTTTCACCGCACTCTTCCAGCAGGTTCCAAGCTGCGGGTGCCACGAAGAGGGAGACGAACGTTATTGAGAGGGATTTTCTCCTCGCAGGAGGGGGTGCGTCCCCAAAGGAAGCTGAAGGTGGTTGGGGCCAGGGAAGGGAGCCACCAGGAACGGAGGAGCAATTTGAAGCCTGTACTGGCCAGTTTTTACATCGTTATCTTTTCCTTCTCTGGAACTGTATCTAAATATGAGCAACCACGCCTAGCATTTTTCATTTCATTATCACTTTGTGTTGTTCACATTCCTTATCTCGCTGCCTCTCCTGACACACCTTGTAATTTCGGCAGAGCAAGTAAGACCACACCATTGAGGCGTGGAAATAGATGAGGAGATAGAAAACCTGAAAAGTGACTTGTCCAGGGTCACCAAGCCCGTTGGGTGGTAGGACCAGTACTATTACACTAGTTTTTAGGTCTCGTTCTTCATTATCTCGTTCTCTTACTGGACCTTGCCAATCACCATGTGATTGTACATTGGTGGAACTACAGAAACAGGCCCCTTTTCTCTGTGCCAGAGATTTGTGAAATGGATAGAAGACCTTGCAATTACTTCAACTGGCGGTTGGGAGAAAGGGGTACATTTGGCAGAAGCATCCAGACTATTAAAAAGGATCTTAAATGACATATGTGTAATATAACCACACACAGATAAAAGGGATGTGTATCTTTTCACCTCCAAATGGAAAATAGATTTTTTTCTATCTAATCATAGAACATTCTCAAAACTTAACTAGATCATAAAATAAAGATCACGGGCGTCTGGGTGGCTCAGTTGGTTAAGCGACTGCCTTCGGCTCAGGTCATGATCCTGGAGTCCCTGGATCGAGTCCCGCATCCGGCTCCCTGCTCGGCAGGGAGTCTGCTTCTCCCTCTGACCCTCCCCCCTCTCATGCTCTCTCTATCTCATTCTCTCTCTCAAATAAATAAATAAAATCTTTAAAAAATAAAAAAATAAAATAAAATAAAGATCACATTTTTAAAAGACAGAAATCATACAGACCACATCATCTACTGAAGCGCAATGAGGATAAAATTAACCAAAAAAACTTAACAAGAAAAATTCCTTCTCATTGATATACAACTGGAAATTTAAAAATGCTTTAAATCTAGATTAAAGAGAAGAACAAATGAGAAATTACAAAATCTTTAGAAATAGAAGAAAAAAAATCCTGCATAACAAAATCAGGAGAGTATTGAAAAGCAGAAATCATAAACCTTAAATGTATTTATTGCAAAATAATGTACAAACCAAGAAACTTAGAAAAAATTGCAAAAGAATTCTATTAACTAGTAAAGATTAAGCAGAAATTAATGAAATAGAAAAGTAAAAATCCAGGAGAATTGATCAATAAAAGAAAAAACTTACTCATTGAAAAAAAATCAAGGAACAAAGACACAAGTAACATCAGGAAGGAAAGATGGAAGGAAAGATGGTATATAACCACAGATAAGGAGGATATAAAAAAAAAAAAAGTCTGGGACGCCTGGGTGGTTCAGATGGTTAAGCATCTGCCTTCAGCTCAGGTCATGATCCCAGGGTCCTGGGATCGAGCCCCACATTGGGCTCTGTGCTCAGCAGGGAGCCTGCTTCTCCCTCTGCCTGCCTGTCTGCCTACTTGTGATCTCTCTCTCTCTGTCAAATAAATAAATAAAATCTTAAAAAAAAAAAAAGTCTCAAATGATGTTCTTTCACCAGGAAGAGGATTCTTCCTTTATGCTAACTACAAATTGTGAGATAAGAAATGGTTAAGACACACCACAGCTTATGGAAAGGGGAATAAGATTTAAAGAACCAGGCAGAATTGTTTAGAATATAATAGTATGAGAATCTAAAGTAATGATAATTGTATCAACTGAACATTTTGAACAAGGCCTTTTGTTGTCATTATCATAAAGCAGCTGTTGAATTCTTTAGGTATTCCAGCAAGCATGGAGTAGAAATCTTTTAGCAGTAGTAAAAGTTAAAAGTAATAGAAGAGTATATTCCCTTAGGTAACCTGGGAGGTTTGGGGACAAATATGGGAAGGGAATGGGATCACTTTGTAAAAGCTGTACCAATTGACCCAGAAAGGTTGTGTGGAATGTATCTGGAGTTCAGCATACCAGGAAGGAGAAAGGACCTGATGTGAGAATCCACTTAAAATAACCAGCTGTCAGTTACCTGATCTGGTATGCATCTGCTGAGAACCGTCTTACTCCTGGGGGAGCAAAATGAACAGTTTGAAATACGAGTTTTCTCAAGCGTCCAAACGTAACCAGGGTGTCCTGGTAGAAAAAGTTATGGACTTTGGGACAAAATCGCCCTGGGTTCAAATCCCAGCTTTTCTACTGACAAACTGTAGTCTGAGACAAATTGTCTATTATTTCTATACCTTAATTTTCTCATCTGCGAAGTGGGAATAATATTGACTTCATTGGGTTCTTTTGAAGAATTAAATGAACTACCATTTACGAAGTACTCATACAGTTCTCCATCTCCTTCCTCCCCGGCTTTTCCTCTTCCCTTCCTTCCTCCATTCTCCTCTAAGTACCATCATTCAGGAACTTCTCTTCTGTATTTTGACATTTCTTCTGTTTTGTTGGTGGAACTCTATGTTCCTTCCCTTTCTTTCAGTGACTCAGCCACCTACTCCATGGCTCTTTGGCATTGAGAAATCCAAGCATCATGACTGAGCACCTCTGGAATACTTTAGAAAGACCCCCCTGAATTGAAAATTAACTCAGCCCCTCTCTTATAAAGTGCATGGCAAAAACAGGATTGCCCACCTGTCTGTCAGTCTTTCCTCCCTCCCTCCTTTCCTCCCTTCCTTCCTTCCTTCCTTCCTTCCTTCCTTCCTTCCTTCCTTCCTTCC
>NW_023270268.1:54484026-54525262 GCF_011800145.1 Mirounga leonina
TCCTTCCTTCCTTCCTTCCTTCCTTCCTTCCTTCCTTCCTTCCTTCCCCTCCCTCCCTCTCTCTCTCCCTCCCTCCCTTTCTTTACTTCCTTCCTAATACATTTTTTAAGTTCCTATGGAGCTATGTTCTAGCAGTGTGAGTGAGTGAGTGAGTGACGTTGCTCCAACTCACTGATTCCAGTTTCACAGATATGCATATGCTTAGGCTGAAGTCTTTCATTGTAGGAAGACCCTAACCTTAAACAGTCTCAGTTTTAATAATAAAATAAAGATCATACTAATAATGAGAGCCAGTAGTTCTAAAAATTGGAAAAGCAGTATTTCATTAAGGAACTAATGTGACCATCCCATTAATTGTCAACAAACATGAGATGTACCATAATAGGCACAATTCTTGCCCTTAAAAGGATACTTCTTAGCAATAAAGAGACACCCAAAGAACAATACAGAAACCCCCAGAGCCGCTGTAAGACCAGTTTAACAGAAGATTCTCGGCAGCATCTATTCTAAAGCAGCCTCAAATATGTCTTTACATACACTATCCAATATGTATCTACAGCTATTTGGACAAGACAAAGAAGACAATGGAAAGCCAGTGAAATCAAGAGAAAAGAATACAACCCCAACTAACTATATCAGCAACATCTATCTCTCTTTATCAACTCTTATTCTCTTATGTTCATTTTATGATCAGGAGGAGAAAAAGTAAGAAACCCAGTAACAGGAGTATTTAAAAGCAAACACAGGGGTGCCTGGATGGCTCAGTTGGTTAAGCGGCTGCCTTCGGCTCAGGTCATGGTTCCGGGGTCCTGGGATCAAGCCCCGCATCGGGCTCCCCGCTTGGCGGGAGGCCTGTTTCTCCTTCTCCCACTCCCCCTGCTTGTGTTCTCTCTCTTGCTGTCTCTCTCTTTCTGTCAATTGAATAAATAAATAAAGTCTTAAAAAAAAAAAGCAAAAACAGAAATTTGAGACCAATTTTATTGACTTCTTTCTGGTTTGCTTTCACAATGTGCAGATTAACCCTTATTTTTATTTTTTAAATTTTTAAAATTTTTTTCAAAGATTTATTTACTTATTTGAGACAGAGAGAACAAGCCAGCTTGAGGTGGGGTGTGTGAGGGTGGGGTGGGGGGAAGGAGCAGATGGAGAGGGATAAGGGGATGAGGGGCAGAGGGAGAGGGGGAGGGATAAGCAGACTCCCTGCTGAGTGTGGAGGCCGAGGCGGGGCTTGAGCTTGAGGCGGGGCTCCAGGTGGGGCTTGATCCCAGGACCCTGAGATCATGACCTGAGCCAAAGTCAGATGCTTAACTGACTGAACCACTCAGGTGCCCCCTTAACCCTTATTTTTTAAAAATATTATTAGGTTAGCACTACTTATTTTTATGATGACATAAAATACCCTTGGTCTCCCAGAGTAGAACTCTTTATAACACTGAGAATTCTAAAGGTTTGTGAAGTTGACATGTACTAGTTTTTACTGAGTCATCAACTAGCTTTGCAGTAACTCTGCACCTTTGGCTAAGCCAGCTAATGTCTCCAGAACCACATCATGGTTAAACCCAGGGACTTGCATAAATTACTGGAATATATTAATTAACTCAAAGAACCCATCTCAATTTCCTTCTGGTTAGTATAAGGATCTTCATTAGTAATTTTTTATTTATCCTTTTTTCTCCGAATAAGTGTGTAATTCTGTTTTTCTGTTAAATGGAAAACATTTTTTCCCCCTGCTGGTTATGCTGTTATAAAGATGCAACTGATATCCTCCATTACTATCAACTGTTGTGTTTCAGTTACCCTCTAACAACATAGAACTTTATTTTCTTCCTTAATTAGAACTGTAAGGTTGAAAACAAACCAACCAACCAGGAAAGTTGTATGGCTTGTGTCTTTGAGCTCTATGTCAAACTTCAAAAGAATAATAATAATAACAGTGGTAAAGATAATAATAATGTTGATATAACTATAATTTATTGAACTATTACTACCAAGGTTTCCATACATCATCTCTTTGTCTTGCCACAAGTTCGCAGGGTAGGAGTTTTTATCTTGTTTTTATAGACAGTAAACCAAGAATCAGAGAGGTTGTAGCTCATCTAAAGTGACACAACTTGAAGAGTTGGATGTCAAACCCTGTCATTTGCCGTATCCTCCGTTGGCTCACTATAAACAATCTTTCCATGACTTCTCATGTATCACTTTTCTCAAAGAAGGTGGCTGTGTTGTGCTGGTTAAGAGAACAGATATTGGAGCCAGACCTCCCATATTTAAATCCATGACCACTTAACCTGTGAAGGAGGACAACTTACTTAAACTTCTCCAAAGCCTCAATTTCTTCATCTGTCACAAACGATAATAAATGTATTAAGTTACTTAAGTTAATATACAAAAAGCAGTCAGAAGTGCGGGCACTGAGTAAATGTCTCATAAGTGTTCCCTACTATTGTTTTGAGAGTTCAATGAGATTATAATGCGTATAAAGCAGTTAGCTAAGTATCTGACCCTTAGAAAATGCTTAATACATCTCTTTTGCTTATTAAAATCTTTTCTAACATATACAGCTTTAAACTAGTCTTTTAGGAATATAATTGGTCACTCCTTCCTCTTCCTTCCCTCCAGCCCTCCTTTTCTCCCTCCCTATCTTCTTCCCTTCCTCCCCTTTTGTGCCAACTATGACTTACTCAACTGTGTTTTCTATGAACTACCTTTTCAGGGAAACCCATTGTTTACCCTAATATTTCAGACCAACATAAAACATTCTTTAACTCAGTATCATATATTCAGATATAGAACTCTTCACTTCCTTATCTGTTTAAAAGACTTTTACTAAAACAATAGTTGACAAAAAATAAGATAAAATAACTCAGGTTTTAAAAGTAGAAATTAGTTTAAACATAACTGCTTCCTATTTTATGAGAAATTGATTGCTTCATCAGTTAAGGATAATAATGACAGAACTCTCGGGGTACCTGGGTGGCTCAGTTTGTTAAACATCTGCTTTCGGTTCAGGTCATGATCCCAGGTCCTAGGATCAAGCCCCGCATTGGGCTCCCTGCTCAGGGAGGAGCCTGCTTCTCCCTCTCCCTCTGCTACTCCCCCCACACACCCTGCTTGTGTTCTCTCACTCTCACTCTCTCTCAAATAAATAAATAAATAAATGAAATCTTAAAAAAAAAAATGACAGAACTCTCAATGTTTGAAATACAGATTCGTCTAAAGTGGCTGTATTAGGGTTTTCCAGAGAAATAGATCCAATTATGGAGAGAGAGTGAGAGCAAAAGAGAAAGAGGGGGTGAGGCAGGAGGGAGGGAGACAGTTTATAAGGAATTGGCTCACTTTAGTATGGAGGTTGACAAGTCTCAAGATCTGCAGTTGGCAAGCTGGAGACCCAGGAGAGCCAATGGTGTAAATTCCAGTCAAAAAGATGGCAGACTCCAGACTCAAAAAGAGTTGATTTTGGGGGTGCCTGGCAGGTTCAGTCGGTAGAGTGTGGGATTCTTGACCTCAGGGTCATGAGTTCAAGCCCCATGTTGGGCGTGGAGCCTACTTAAAATATAATAAATAAATAAATAAATAGTTGATATTTCGATTCAAGTCTAGGGTTAGGGCAGAGGTGGGGGTGAGAAAATAGAAAGTAACTGCTAATGAATATAGGATTTCTTTTTGGGGTCCTGAAAATATTCTGGAATTAGTTAGTGATGATGGTTGCACAACTCTGTGAACATACTAAAAACCACTGAACTGTATTTTATAAATGAGCGAGTTATATGGTATGTGAATTATATCTCAATAATGCTGCTTTTAAAAAATGATAGGTAAAAGCATATGACAGCCATTTAAAAAATAAAATGATGAAGATCAATATAAATTTTGGTTGCTATTTGTGGTAAGATTCTGTTTTAATTTACACGGGCAATGGCATGTTGCGACCTGCCTGATTTTAAAAAGTCTAGTCTTGCTGGGAAGAATTTCTGTGATTATTATGTGGTTTGTGAGATGCTTCACCAAATTCCCCTGATGCCTCCCATAAAGCTATCATATAAATTTAAAATACAGGTCACTAGGCCACTAGATCAGATATTGAAGACTGGGACAGACTGCCCCAAAAAGGACCCTGGCTACTTTCCAGTTGCCATTGTGTTTCCATGAGCTTCTTTTCCTGTTGTTGTTTACTCTTGGCATCTGATTTTTCTTGTTGCCTTATTTTCTTATTTCTTATTTTCACTCTGGATTTGTTTGTTCTTTTTATCCTTAAGAGCAACCTGACCCAAAAGTTACATTTGATGGTAATTAAAATAATACCTTTACAATGAACGCCAAATTCTCCACAGAAAAATGTCACAATGCTAGAGCAGCTATGAATTTTCATAGTACATAAAAGTCAGAGGAAGATGTTTTGTTGTTGAAGATGGTTGACAATTCGCTCAGTGGCGAATGGGCAATGTTGGGGCTGGAGTTCTCTTTTCTCATTACACAGCTATTAATTACAGCTGAGGAGTCTTACTCCAACTAATTAAGGATAAAAAAAGAAGTCAGAGAAAATTGTTGCTAAATCAAAAGGTTTAAGAAAAAAAAAAGCAATGAATCCCTTAGCAAAATACAGGCAAGGTAAGTTTGTTCTGGGCAGAGATTTGGTTACATGTCAAAATCCAAAGTAAAATGGTTGGATCATCCAAAAATTTTGGCCACTGTGATGATAAATTTTATGTGTCAACTTGACTGGGCCAGGGGTCCCCAGAAATGTGTTCAAACATTATTGTGAATGTGTCCATGAGAGCATTTCTACATGAGATTAATATTAGAGTCTGTAGACTAAGTAAAGCAGATTGCCTTCCTCAATGTGGGTGGGCCTAATTCAGTCAGTTGAAGACCCAAATAGAACAAAAAGGCTAAGAGGGAACTCCTCCTGTCTGACTTCCTATAAGAAAGTTAACTGATGGATAATATATGAAGGCCAAGAAGGTTAATTGGCATGGCTAAAGATGCTCAGTCCATGTCAAATATAAAATGAGAGCACAGTTTAACATTTCCCACTAGTATTATATTAATTCTGAAAGCTTTTAAACCAAGAAGCACATGGAGAAGATCAGGGGGGAAAAGGAGGATGGCACTAATGATTTTTATTGAATTACATTAAAAATGCATATTGTCATATCATCCAGTTCCTTTAGGGCTAAAAGAAGGGTTTCACTCAGATGATGTATTTCTTTTTTGAGCTTCTAAATGAGAAAAGTGAGAAAAGGCTTATAGTTATCCCCATGTCACATTTCAGTGACTCATTGATGTGAAGATACAAGACTCTTGACTTAATAAAAGTTAAAGTCTGACTACCAGAGATGGAGTTAAACATATAGCAAACTTTCTAGACTCTCTTTTCTACTTGTGTTTCAGAGGTAGGGATCTCTTTTACAGGTTGACGCCTCCTAGAATGTTGTGTCTCCTTAGGCTTTAGACTTGTGCATCCAGTTAAGCGTTTGGTTGAGCATCCAATAGAGAAGTGCATGATGGGATAAAACAGGTATTAAATTACTGCAACTAAATGGATGATGAGTATTAAGGGGGGCATTTGTTGTGATAAGCACTGAGTGTTATATGTAAGTGATGAATCACTAAATTCTACTCCTGAAACTAACATTACACTCTATGTTAACTAACTGGGATTCAAATAAAAACTTGAAACAAAAAATAAAATAAATAAATAAAATAAATAAATGACTGCAACTGAAAGGAGAGGAGGCTATCTAGCATTCACAGAGAACACTTATAAACCAGGAAGACATTGTCAAGGTGAGGCAACCAAATGAACCAAGAGAAGAGTGCTAGACCTGGCTAGATATTACTGATCACACAACTCTCATCAGAAAGGGGTGGGGTGCCTGGGTGTCTCAGTTGTTTAAGCATCTGCCTTCAGCTGGGGTCATGATCCCAGGATCCTGGGATGGAACCCCATGTGGGGCTCCTTGCTCAGTGGAGAGTCTGCTTCTCCCTCTCCCTTTGCCACTTCCCCCACTCGTGCTCTCTCTGTCTCTCTCAAATAAATTTTTAAAAAAGAAAGAAAGGGGAAAGGAGGCCTACTGAGAGTTTTGATGATGGAAATGGGAGGTGCAGTAAAAGAAATGCCCGTCAGCGGCTCCTGGGTGGCTCAGTTGGTTAGATGTCCCACTCTTGATCTCGGCTCAAGTCTTGATCTCGGCTCAAGTCTTGATCTCATGGTCATGAGTTCGAGCCCAGCGTTGGGCTCCATGCTGAGTGTGGAGCCTACTTAAAATAAATAAGTAAATAAGTAAATAAATAAGAGCAATGCCTGCCAACAAGGGTGTGAGACATTGTGGCCTAGGAGGAATCACCATGACTGACTGATACCTTTCAGGTCTGACCTTGATGAATGATGATGGCTGCCTGGGCCCAAGATGAAGGAATTTTCAATGGTAAATGGTTAAAAAAGAAATGACCTAGTACTCCAGGAAGTATTCCCCAAGGAAGCCAGGTTAAAATCTGTGATTTCTTCTCTGTAGGACAATGTAAGTAGAGGGACAGGGGCTTCTGAGATGGGAGTGAAACACAAAAGAACTTGTAGATGAAGATGGGAGTTGAACTGCTCTTGGCCACATAGTTATTATCTTATCAATTGTTTTGAGAATCTAACCAATGAAATAAAGGAAAGGGAGACATTTTAATGAAGGCCACGAAATAGACCCTGGGCATATGTGGGTGTAACATTTTTAATGCCACTATATTCAAATTATTTTAGAGGTCCATAAAATCTGTGCTTTTGCTGAGCCACAGGCTTGAATTCTGACTTTGAGGTTGGAATGAGAGAGCAAGTGCCTTATTTAGGAAGTGACCTAGCTCGTAAGCAGTAATCTTTAAAAAGTTGTTTTGTTTTATTTTGCGTTCACTTTGAATGTGCCATCAGCTCTGGTAAAAACCAGTAGGAGGTAACGTGAATATTTACAGTAAAATATTTGCCTGCCTTGAATTTTATTTCACTTTATAATAAAAGATAGGGATATTTTTTATTACCTCGATAATAGAGTTTATTTGGAGGAAATCAAGCAGTTCCACATTTCTATTTAGAAATTTCTTAGATATGGCAAATAGTAGGAAAGCGAAGCTTTTGTCATGAAGCTGCATTTCCACAGTAAGTATCCAAGTTTAATTGAGGAGAATATTAAAGAAAAACTGGAAGAGTTTATTTTTTCATCTTAGTTTCAAGGAGGCTTATGGTTTCTTAAGAAGAAAAGAGTCATATTACTGTTGTTTCTAAGGAAAGCTGAGATACAGTTTTGAGTAATAGGTTACCTAGGCATTCTCCTCCAACTGTTGCGTGACTAATATATGATCATTCCAAGTTATCAGGGTCAAGTTATTTATACTGCAGTAGCCGTTTGGATGCGGCACAATTTTGTGGAGGGCTTACTCAGAAGTCTCTTTGACAGGTCTCTGGAAACTACCAACTCAAACTTAAGTCCTTCTAAGAACTCAGGATATTTCAAGTCCCAGGAGAAGAGAGCCAGACTCAGGCTCATTGGACTTAGTAACCAAAGACCTGATTTTGAGGAACAAATAACAGAACTGTGAATTTGGACCCAGGGTAGGACCCGACAGTAGCTCGGAAGCTACTCGGAGCACAGATTTTTGTTGTTTGATGTTTATAAGCTGGACAAGTTATTTCAGTCAGCAATATCTCAATATTTGTGTCCTCCCTTTTGAGGCATTTGGCTCAGAGCCTGTCTCTTAAGTTTAGAAGCTGCAGGGGCAAGAAGATCCTATGCTTTCTGCCAGCAGCCTTTTCTCTCCCAGGGCATTTGAGGGATAAATAAATGAATAAATGCTCAAACCCTCCTTCTGATTTTGAAATCAATAATAGCAAAGGAAGGAGCAATTAAGAGGTAGATCAATACGTGAAACAAAATGAGCACTAGGAATTTCCCTGTACTTTTGAAAAATGTCTTATATTAAGACAAACTGTTTTTCTCTTTAAAAAAAATTTTTTTTTTTTTTTTTTTTGTTTCAGGTTTTCATTCTTTACACTGAAACAATGTAATAGTTTGAGTCACTACATCTCAGAGATGGTACATCTTACTTGCCCCAAATCTTCTATACTGGATTTTATCATGACTTTTATTTTTGTTTTAAATTCAATGATTGGCTTTACAAGAGGTCAGGCATTCCTAGATACATATCCTCCTGTGGTATGTACTCCTCCGGATCGGCAGAAATTATGCTTTTCCTGATTTCATCTTAAAATTATCTTTCATGGAGGCGTAGAACATGGTGTTCTGGATTTAGCAGATTTCAAGACAACTTTAGTAATTATAAACCTTGAAGTTTTAAATAAGACTGGAGCTCATTTAAAAAAGAGCTGAAGCATTCTTAAGGGAGAATTACAAAAATTTTTAATCAAGGACTGTAAAATTGAAGGCTTCAATTCTATACTATGGCCACTAGAGGGAGAGAGGGAGGGAGGGAGGACAGTGATGATGGGGTGTTGCATAGGTGGGGGGAGAAGCACACAGTTCTCCCCTAGAATGAAGAGAGAATGAAAGGTGGCTCAGCTAGGGAGATTGATGGATAGAGAATGAGAGACAGGAGGAAGGGTTTAGTGGTAAATGTGCTCCGGAGACACTGCTTTTTTACCATCCTAATAAATAATCCGCTTTTATTTGAGCCCTCCTTTACTTAGGGGAGGTTTTTGACCTCCTGTACCTCTCGCAAAGGACAGGATCCCTACCCTCCCTGTATCCTTTTAAAAATATCACTTGCAGCCCTTTTGGTTGACTTTTTGTTGTTGATGAGTAAATAATCAATGTCTTTTGAAATGCCTGTTCTCTCCAGTGATACCAAATAGTATTCCTGACTTGCCTGGGAAATATCTTTCCTACTCTTACTTACTAAAGCTAATGGTTTCTTTTCACCAAGGCTAGGCATTTAACACATGGAAGGTGTTAAAAATTTACTTTTCAACTTAGCTGTTGGATCATTTAATTTAAATTTGACACAGAAGTTGCCTGACTGGCTGTTTGTTTCAGTGTGTATCTGGATATCTAGATTACCTGGCTAGCTGAAAGTTAGCACCTGTTGATGTGATGAGTAAGATGATGTTTGTAAAAGAAATTTCCCATTGCCTTGCACATAGCAGGCACTCAGTGGTTATTAGTTGTCTTACTTCCTTAACAGTGAAGTTTATGAAAGGTTTTTTTCAAGATTTTATTTATTTATTTGAGAGAGAGAAAGAGAGCACGCGTGCACGCGCATGAGTAGGGGGAGGGGCAGAGGGCGAGGGAGAAGCAGACTCCCCGCCAAGTAGGGAGCCCAGTGCGGGACTTGATCTCAGGACTCTGGGATCATGACCTGAGCCAAAGGCAGACGCTTAATGGACTGAGCCACTTAGGTGCCCCTGAAGGATTTGTTTTATAAACAGCAATCATATCATGTGAATAGGTCAGGGATCCATGTAAAGTTACTCTGCAAATTACTCTGGTAGGTCTGCCTTCATCTTTTTGAAGACTGTCATATTTACATCTCCAAGAATATTGTAGGAAAGTTTCTTGCAATATAGACTGATGGGAAGTGAAGCCAAAAGATTTCTCCCATCCAAGTACTAACCAGGCCCCTTTCATATCTAGGATTTGGTGAATTGTAACAAACCAAAGTGGGGGGGATCTCTCCAAAATGACCACAGAAAACCACAGAAACCCCCTTAAAAAGTGCTGCTTGACTCTGTGTAACCAGAGTGATATCTAATGAGCTGGCAGGTGTGGGTTATGTCTGTCGCACTATTGACCCTTGCTCATCTTTTATTATTTTGTGCAAAGAAAGTCCAGAGACTAACAGAAAAGCATTATGGAGCTTTATTGATCTCTGCTGCTGACTGTGAACTGGAGCTAGAGACTTGTTAAGCTAAATGAGCTCAGCTGAGACTCGGGCTGCCCATGTTTATGCAGAACCTGCACGTCGGCTGCTGGGTCTGCAGGGCTTCTCCACCCCCCACCAGGTGTAAACACTTCCATAGACAGTTTTTGAGCTGGGTTTTTTTGGTGTTTCTGAACAAAATTAAAGTGTGCCCTCTTACTGCTGGTAAGTAAAATTGTAACTTCCTGCTTTGCTGAGTGGGCAGTGTTAATTTCACCTCGGTGCCCCCTGTGGTTGGAGATCTTTAAACAGAGGCTCCTTAGCAATAAATATTAGAGGGCGGTGGCTCTCCAGGTGTGGTCTTAAGGCCAGCAGCATTCGCCTCACCTGGGGGCTTGTTAGAACTTGCCCTTGCTCCAGGTGGTTGTGATGCATGCTAATCTGGGAGCCCTGTGACAGGAATAGGAGCTGGAGCTCAGGAATTCTCTAGGAGGCGGAAGAGGGAGGAGCATGTCAGAAACTTGGGTTTCTTGTTGAGCTCACAGTCTCGCTTCCCTTTCTGACACTCTTCCTTCTCCTCCCTTACTGCACAATGAGCCATTACTCTGAGAGTCTGAACACATCTTTTGGAGGTGTCAGGGTGAACCTTTAGATGGATAAATGAAATTTTCCAAGAAATGGTCAGTTTTGATGAGCTTTTTAGGGTACTTGTTAATAAAGATGTGTAAAATTCTGTTGTCATTGCATCTACTATAGAAATGCTGATAGCTCCACCTAGTCTCATGAGTTGGGCAGAAATAGGAGATGTGCAATTGTTTTGCAATCTAGGACTAGCAACTGGTTGCAGATTGTTCCTAGGAAACTTGAAATGTTTTCTACTCTTTTCCAAAATGAGTTTTAACTTCACTGTGTTATGCCTTGTACTTCGGGTTTCTCGGAGGTGAGCCATCCTTCATGTGGCATTGAGAAGAGATAATGCGGGGACTGAATGCTCGTGTGGCCTCTGCCAGCCTGCCTGGGCACAAAACCTGGCTCTGCTCCTCGCTACATCTGTGACCTTGGGAAGGTTCCTTTATTTCTCATGGCCAGTTTTTTCATTTGTAAAATCAAGCTACTAGTAATATCTACCGGTTATTAAATTTTAAGCATTTAGTGAGTTAATACATGTTAAACTCCTGACACATAATAAATGTTCAATAAATATTAGCTGTCACTATTATGACTGTTCTGTAATGATATAAAATTATGTACAACTGTGACAATAACTAATTAGAAGAGTAGGTGAGACTGGCCTCTATCTATAATCTGTCAGGATAGAGTGAAGAAGCTATGGAGTTCAACACGCCTAAGTTTGACTTCTTGTTATGTATCATGCGGCAAGTAACTTAGCCACTCCTGAGCCTCCGTTTTCTTAGCTGTGAAATGGAGATAATGCTGATTGCGTTGCAGGGCTGTTGTGAGCAGAAACAACACTTTGAAAGAGGCTGGCTATTATTCTTTTTATTGCTGCTTGCTATCTTGGCTAAATTTTAAATAGCAACTTCCCTTTTCTATGGAAATCCAAGAGTCTGATTTAGAGGAAATGTGTATATGCTGTGGAATGGCCCATATGCCACTTTGCTATTAGAATATGAATCATTATTTCTAAACTTAGTGTTCCTCTGTTTGTCTGCTATTTGCTTTTCTCAGAAATCCCTACATTCAGATCCAATCATAAACTTTGGATATTAAAAGAAGGCAACCTCAGTTAAGTGCATTTTTGGTGGGAGCTACCACAAGTCACTCGTATGAGGTTGTCTGACCAAGAAGTGATGGAAGGAGGACTGTGACATTTTACATTTGTACACAGCTCTTCTATCTACAAAGGCTTTAAATGTTATTATCCTTTTTATTGAGGCACAATTTACATATGGTGAAATGCATAGGTCTTAAGTGTGCGTTCTCTATCAGTCTTAACAAATGTACACTTCTATCAAGGCGTAGAACACTTCCATCACCCCAGGAAGTCTCCTCATTACCCTTCTCAATCAATTCCTCCCACCCCAGCTCCGTGCAACCACTATCTTGATTTCTATCATCACTGCTTAGCTTTTCTTGCTAGGAAACTTCATATAAATTAGATCATTGCAGTCTTTGTGTCTCTTTTCCCTTAGTGTAATGCTTTTGAGAGTCATCTGTGTTGTTGCATGTATCAGTAATTTGTTCCCTTTTGTTGATGAGTAATATTCTATTGTGTGGATACACCACAGTTTGTTTTTCCGATTTCTTGTTGAGCGACACCTGGCTTATTTCCATTACTTGTTTTGATTCCCGGCGTAGTGCTGTTGGATAGGCAGAAGGTTCTACTGTCTCCATTTTCCGGATTAGGAAACTGGGGCTCAGAGAAGGGGGGCCATGTCTTTTCACTGCTAGCAAATGATGATTTCAGGCAGAAATCCTGGTCTCCTGGTCCCAGGGCCTCTACTTCCCTCCCATTTTCTAAGGCCAGTTTGCTTTGATCTGACCCTGACTCATATTTGATGGAGAAAGACTCAAACATCAAGATTCCGGAATTCAGCTCAGTCTGGGGTAGCCCTTGGCAAAGCCTTAGTTTCTTGGGTGCAGTGAATGGGTTTCTGAGGCTGGCCCCAGGGAGGAACCAGAGCAGGGGGTTTGGATGGGTGAGGTTATAGATCTTCAGATGTCCTGAAGGTGCTTGAGGAGAGAAGCTTTGT
This sequence comes from Mirounga leonina, assembly GCF_011800145.1. NCBI lineage: Eukaryota > Metazoa > Chordata > Mammalia > Carnivora > Phocidae > Mirounga > Mirounga leonina. Next base: position 54,496,596 of record NW_023270268.1, read on the forward strand.
CTTCCACGGTGCAAAGGAGAAGTAGGATGGACACAGAATAGAACAGGCCTCTGTTCTCTTCCAGCTCTGCCACATGCTAGCCAAAGGAGCTCACACAACTCCACCTCCCTGAGTCTGTTTCCATCTGTAAGATAGTTCAATGCTTTTCTCCCAGGTCCTGATGTAGAAATTCCTGACACAGGACCTGCCCTTTCTGTGCTCTATCAAGGGTGGGCTGAAGGGAGCATTACAATGCGCTGTTGACCTTGCTGTGGGATTTCCACTGTGCGGAAGAACTAATCCTCCCCTTTATATCGGGAGACAGTCATTCATTATTTATAGACTCTGAACAGAGACAAGAAAGTTTACTTGTCAGTAAAGTCCTCACAAAAATAAATCAGAGGAGGGGCACAGAGGGACTCATTTGCTTTAAGAGGGCTGGGAAAAGGAATAAAGCTAAATGTGTCCTTTGAAGACACTCTTGTCATCCCTTCTCAAGAAAAACTCGAACAATTCAGGAGGATGTTCCTTGTTCAGGATGCTGATGAGACCTCATGCTTCAAGAAGGCCTGCAGGAAAAACAAAAGGAGAAAACATTTTATATCAGGCTTCCATCATCCCATTCCTGCCTTGTTATGGATGTAGTAATGTCTCTGGGTTTCAGCTTCTCTACCTGTAAAAGAAAAATAGCACTCTTTGTCACACACTTCAGGATTTGATGTGAAATTTGAGGAGTTCAGTTTTCTAATAATTTACATGCATGCAAAGATTTCGGTAAAAAAAAGTACTTATGTGGGTACTATGTAATATAAGGTTAAGTGCGCTTCCAAGAAAACCTTACAATCTATAAGATTGCTATGTGGATGATTTAATCGTGGGATACATTAAACTAGCAAAAATGGGGATGAGTCTTAGAAGAAATTATGGTTGGACGATTAGCTTGGTTAGTAAGAGCTTCTAAGGGAATTTTCAAACAGCTCATGACATGACTGAGTTTTGCTGAACCAGGGTTGAAAACAGCTGACCTCGACAAGTACCTAGAGCCCTGCAGAACCAGCCCTGCTTCACAGCATTTCCCTTTCCTGGGGTCCTCAGCCTTCCCAAGGGAAGGACGTACTTCTAAAGACTCAGTCAGTGCTCGTGGTTGCGGAGACACAACAATCCTAAAATCTGGAAATCAGAGGGCCTGCCGGGTATTTATGCAGGAAACGAAATGATAGGCTTCATGTAGGGCTTTCCATAATTGGCATTTAAACACCATTGCTCTGCTGGCTCAGCTTTTGAAGGTAGCAGATCCCTTGAGTGTAGGAGGAAGAAAGAATGAATATGCCTCTAAACATGGAGTGCCTTTTTTTAATGAAGGATACTTGAGAGGGAAGAGATGACCAGAAGACAAAGATGAATAAGATAAAAGCAATAAGCATAGACTAGAGAAAAAGATGTTTTCTGCAGCAGATGTTTATGTAGCAACTGTTTGGTTTGGGCTTTGTGTTGGAGAACATTTTCTTTCAGAACTTACACTAATTTATGTTTTACTCTCAAGTGCATTGCATAATTTCCATATTTATTTATATGCCTGTCTCCCTTTGAGGCATAAAGAAAGTGACATTTTGAGTTTCAGGAGACAACAGGGCATATGATTTTAGACACTTATTTAAAAGTTAACATTTATTGGGACATCTGGGTGGCTCAGTTGGTTAAGTGTCTGCCTTTGGCTCAGGTCATGATCCCAGGGTCCTAGGACTGAGCCCCACATCGGGCTCCCTGCTCAGTGGGAAGTCTGCTTCTCGCTCTCCCTCTGCGTGCTGCTCCCCCTGCTTGTGCTCCCTCTCTCTCCCTGACAAATAAATAAAATCTTAAAAAAAAAACAACAGTTATTGAGTGGGTTTTTTGTGCCAGGCACTGGAATAATCACTTTTATATATAGTACTTTATTTGATTCACATAATCATATGAGAAAAGTATAATAATTATTTTTATTATTATGTTACAGATGAGGAAACCCAAGGCAAGAAGTTGCTAAGTTTAGACAACTGTAAGGAGCAATGGTTATATACTCTATTGAGTTTCTTGACGGTGGAGGTCCTGTCTCATCTCTCTTGGATCTTCTGCACTCAGCTCAGCATCTGTAACATAATATTTGTTGAACAATTTACAGAACCCAAATATTTTTATTTTTTTATTTTTTAAAGATTTTATTTATTTGACAGAGAGAGACACAGAGCGAGAGAGAAACAAGCAGGGGGAATGGGAGAAGGAGAAGTAGGCTTTCCGCTGAGCAGGGAGCCCGATGCGGGGCTCTATCCCAGGACTCTGGGATCATGATCTGAGCTGAAGGCAGACGCTTAACAACTGAGCCACCCAGGCGCCCCCAGAGCCCAAATATTTTTAAAGTGACTTTTGCAAAACCACTGGTGTCCTTAGATCCTTTTCCCTCCATGCACATAATCAAGAGGTGGGGCTTATTAAGGAAAAATGTGGAAACTCTTGGAAATGTTAGCTTCGAAATGCCAATTGGACACCCAAATGTGGTTGTTAATTAAATAATTGTATTTATGGAAATGAACAAAGGAAAAAAGAGACAAATAAAAACACAGACTCTAAATACAGAGAACTGGTGATTGCCTGAGGGGAGGTGGGTGGGTGGGGGCGGTGTGTGAAACAGGTGAAGGGGATTAAGAGTACTGATTGCGATGAGCACTGAGAAATGTATAGACTTGTTACATCATTATATTGTACACCTGAAACTAATATAACACTATGTCAATTATACTTGATTTAAACAAAAATGTATTTATGGGACCAGAGCTTAGAGAAGAAGTCAGGGCTGGAGTTAAAAATAAGGTTGTCATCAGTGAATGGATAGCATTTAAAATCATGGGCCTAGAAGACATCTATGGTGGGCATGGGGGCAGGTGGGAGCAGAAGGGCTGGAAGAAAAGAGGGCCAAAGACCCAGCCCTGGGCTTCCATGGTTGGCAGCTGGGTACAGAAGAAGGAAAAGGGGGTTGGAATAGGAAAACATGGAGTGAGGAGCCTCAGATGCTAAGAGGAAAAAGTGAATTGGGAAGATGAGTGTGGGCAGCCGGGTCAAAATGCAGTGAGAGGTCAGGTTGGATGGAGACCGAACTGGCCATTGGGGGTTTGGTGTGGCTGAAGGTCCTTGACAAGACTTGTTTCTGGGGTGTGGTGGGGATGAAAGATGATTAGAGGGGTGGGCGAGAGAGTGGGAAGTGAGGACTTTAAAGTTTTGCTGTAAAGAGAGCTGAGGAATGAGGCAGGGGCTGAATGGGGTCATAGGGTCAAGGAAGAGTTGTTTTTTTAAAAATAGATAATAGTATTTGTATTTTATACTCAAGGGAATGATCCAGTAGTAAGGGAGAAATGGAAGGTGCCAAAGATGCCTGGGAGAATAGCTGAGTGATGTCCTTGAGGAAGCAAAGAGGAGAGGGAAGCCAAGGACCAATGGAGGGGTAGGGCTTCCATGGAGGAGGGATGCTTCTCCCACATTCCGGCAGGGGAGGCAGGATGTGGGGTGTTGATGACAAATATTCCTCCATTACATTCATTCTTTTTTTTATTATGTTAATCACCATACATTACATCATTAGTTTCTGATGTAGTGTTCCATGATTCATTGTTTGTGCATAACACCCAGTGCTCCATGCAGAACGTGCCCTCCTCAATACCCATCACCAGGCTAACCCATCCCCCACCCCCTTGCCCTCTAGAAACCTCAGTTTGTCATTCATTCTTTAAACTCCCAAGAGCTAATTTTTCCTATGGCAACCGATATAAGTTTATTGTTATGGATAAATATAGACAAAGAAAATATTCAGTCACAGGTTGGCATAAGAATAAAGTAAAATTTAATAGTCAAAGGCGATTTCATGATCAGACCAACATTTAACGTTAAACTTTGAACTGCTTGCTATTTTCTATAGCTGCTGTCTCAGACTAAAAGGAGTTAGCCGTCAAAATAAACACAACCAAACCTTTAGTAAAATGGTGAAATGTGAAAGTTTGAAAATCAAGAATTAGGTCTTCTGTGGCAAAGAATTTAAATCTTTGCAGAAATAATCGGAATAACAGTGTCTATAATCAATTGTTGTAAATTGTGTGCTAAGAACCTACCACATTCAAACATTCTCGCTGATCTTCACAACAAAGCACACAAAGTGGTTTTACTGCAGGCTGACGAGTGAGAAAACTGCCAGGGAGGAGCTGCAAGGCTTAATGATTTGCTCAAGGTCGCCCAGCTGGTAAGGTGAGATTTAAATTAAAGCTCATTCTGGATTCAGAGTTGCTTTCTCTCAGACACTGTCTTGATATAGTAAATGTTTTGAAATAGGTAATACCTCTATTTAACATGGGGAAAGCATTTGACTCAAAAGATTAAGTTCCTCAAATATCTGAAAACATTGCATTTATTTGCACAAACTTACTCCTATTTTTCTTTTAGTCTAGTGTATAGGTATGGCTGGAGGGAAGGAAGGAAGGAAGGAAGGAAGAAAGGAAATCTATGTAAGAGTGGAGAGAATAGTATCAGGAACCCTCATATCTCACGTTCCAGCTTCGCCAGGGGTCAATTCCTGGCCGTTTTTAGGTCATCTCTATCCCCCCACTAGAGGATTTGAAGCAAATCCCAGATATCATATCATGTCATCCATTCATATTTCAGTATATATTTCTAAAAGATAATTTTTAAAAGATAATTTTTAAAATGTAACCTTAATATCACTACCACATATTTTAAAAAATTGACAATAATTCCTTAGATCTGCCAAATATCCAATCAGTATTAAAATCACCCGAATGGCTCATGAATGACTGTTCTAGTCAGTTCGCTCCATTCCAAGCAAGGGCTGCACCGTATAGTTGGTTGAATAGGTTCTCGAGTCTCTTTTAATCTGTTGTTTCTACAGCCTAGCCTCCCCTGCCCCTGCAGTTTGTTTATTTGTCCTGTAGAGTTTCCATATTCTGAATTTTTGCTGCTTGTATCACTGGGCTCTGGTGAACATGTTTCGCTGACTTGGTGTTTCTTGGAAATTGATTACTGACACTTGATCAGGTTCAGGAGTATGAAAGCAGGCCATATATCATATAGCTCAATATTTTAAAGTTATAAACTATGCTATGTCCACAGTCAGCCTGCCATTCCCACCCATGGTCCCTCTTTTTCTGGAGCAGAAAGAGCTTTGCCCTCCTGGAGACCAGCCTTGGCCGAATGGCTGCCAGGATCTGTCAGGGCAAGGCAGGCTGGAGTCAGGGAAGGGGCCTGGGCCTTCTGGCTGAGATCAGATCTACCTGTGCCTCCTGCGTGGGGACTATCTAGATCAAGCTCCCCAGGGAGCCAAGGGCTTGGCTTGACCTGCCGCTCTCCTTGCTTCTCTAACTTGTGATTTCTAGGCAGTTAAAACACCTCCTAAAATCGGCCTCCTAGTAGAGAGGTGGGAGGGGGCACAGTCATTGGGGAAAACCAGTCTGCTGAGACCCGTATTTTGCCAATGCTCTGCTCTCTTCTTGACTCTGCAAATGTTTCTAAATGGGGGACTTCAGCTTGCTCTGCTCTGGACCTCACTCGGAGGGCCTTTCTAAGCTGTGTGATGTTTTAGCTGTTGCCTGCTGAAGACCCCCTGCTGCTGCACCCAAGCAAGGCCAGCAGCAAAAAGTCCCAGCCACCAGTCGCAGGAGCTACTCAACTCTGGGAAAATCGTATGTCCACTTCATTTAAGTGCCACAGAGGACAGATTTAAAGTAACTTTATCTTTTGAATCCATCATCTTTAGCATCAAAAGTCAGACAGTTTGAGCCAGATTTTCTCATTTCTGTGTAAGCGATACAAAGCCACTCTTATGTCTAGATTTATCTATGGTTACCATGGAGATGGCTGTCTTTGTGTCAAGATTTACACAGACAACCTAGACAGCCAAAGAATTTGGGCTCCTAAGTTCTTTAAAGGCCTTGTGAGGTGGGGGGGACCATAGCAGACCCTGTGTACAAACCTTAAATTTGACATTTTGGTTGAGCCATGCCATTGAACGGTCACTGGTTTGTGAGGGAGCTGGCTATGTTCTGCAGATAATGGAGTCCACCTTCACAAATCGCTTTAACCCCAGACATGGCCAGTGTCAGCTCTGATGGTCCTTCTGTTCACAGCTTGCTCTTTCATTTTCAGTTACTGAGTTTCTTTCTTTTTTTTTTTTTTAAGATTTATTTATTTATTTGAGAGAGCGAGAATGAGAGAGAGAGAGAGAGTACATGAGAGGGGGGAGGGTTAGAGGGAGAAGCAGGCTCCTCGCCGAGCAGGGAGCCCGATGCGGGACTCGATCCCGGGACTCCAGGATCATGACCTGAGCCGAAGGCAGTCGCCCAGTTACTGAGTTTCTAACTTATAGCCAGGAGGCTCAGAATTATAAAGCACAGAAAACTTCCACTGAAAGTAAATACAGGGAAAAAGGAAGGACATTTCAGTAATGTACTGAGTTTGGGGTCTCATTGAGTGGTCCTTGATTGTTTTTTTCATCCTAAGGCATATGAGCCAGGATTCCCAAACTTCACCCTGGAGCGCATCCAAAAGTCAATTTATTTACCTTCTTCTCCCTTCCCCTAGGTCTCCTTCACATGCTCCCAAAGGCCCAGTGTAAACTTATTTTAAGTCTCCTATTTAAAATGAAAAATCTGGGGGTGCCTGGGTGGCTCAGTCGTTAAGCGTCTGCCTTAGGCTCAGGTCATGATCCCAGGGTCCTGGGATCGAGCCCCGCATCGGGCTCCCTGCTCAGTGGGGAGTTTGCTTCTCTCTCCCCCTGCTGTTTTCTCTCACTCTCTCTCTCACAAATGAATAAATAAAATATTAAAAAAAATTTTTAAATGAAAAATATGTGCAAAACTTCATTGAACTGCATAATGTTTTGGTGTGTTTTAATATAAGCTACTTCAAATCAATAAAATTACCCCAAATCTTCAAGCCAAATAGATGCTCCAGAGTAATGTGCCCGGCTTCCCGTGGCTCCGAGTACAGCTTAGAGTACTGTCCATATTCCTGATGGAGCACAAAATTCCATCTGAGGAACAGAGAGAAGGAGACTTTTTGCTACAAACTGCTAAGGACCACGCCTCTGGTCCTCTGTGATGTTTGCAATGCCCTTTGAATTGCTGTTCTTTAAACTCTGTGTTCTCCTTGATAAGCTTCTCTCTCTCCCTCTGCTGTGTTCTCTCGCTGTCAAATAAATAAATAAAATCTAAAAAAACCCCCAAAAACCCCACACAGCTTTAAAAAAAAGGGGGAGGCATAATGAATGATCCACACCTTAGCAGTGGCTTGTCGTGACACCTCCAAGAGAGTACGCATTTAAATAATGATCACTGCATCATCATAATTGGTTATGGGAGAAATCATGAAGGAAAACGGAGTGGCAGTTCTCCGTGTGAGAGATGAGGAAACCAAAATCATTACCTGTAAGTCATGGAACTGGTCGGTGAATTCCTTGGGGGCCTGGACCTCATTTTAATGATTTCTGACTTTTTAATGCCTCGCACAGAAGAAGTACTAAATCAAGGCTTGTTGAATGAACAACTAGAGAAAGTAGGTTCACGTCTCAGGTCACAGTGATTTCAGAAACCAGAGGGTCTCTGCGCCTTAGGAACAGATTTATATGAACTCAAAAAGGATCTCTGCTCCTGGCACCACTCCTCTCCCTGGAACCGGGGGTAGATGGTCTTTACTGCATTTGACTGTTTTGTGTTCCGTTCCTGGGGCTGCTTCCTTTGCGAGGTCTTTCATATTTCTTAATTCCCTCTGCCCTTCTCTGGCTCAGGCCCTGGTGTTTTCCCTGCTGGAGAATTATCCTAGGTTTCCAGCTGGTTTTTCTACTTTTAGACACTCACCCTCCAGATATTCTGTGAGGCTGTCTGCCGGGGAGTATTACAACTCACGCATCATCTGTGTTTACCCCCTGCCCCCAAACCTTTATCCGTGGCCTGTGGCCCATCAAATCCAGTGGAACTTCTTTCTTTGGTTTTGGAAACCTTCCTGCTGTCACCTAAACTAAATTTTGGGACTTATCTTTGAAGCTACTGACATAAAACCTACATTCTTGACAACCTAGTTGTTTTACAACATTTCCTCAGGCCTGAGAACATTGGGTTGAATTGTGAGGTTACCTCTGACCCTCAAAGCTAATCAGTTTGAAGATGGGGTTATGTGTCTCGTACATCTTTGAATTCACCTTCCAACACAGTGGATACCCCTGTGGCAGTGCCCCCCAGAAACCCTAGTTTCAGCTTCTCCATGGGGTCCTCTGGCAGGAGTGGTACAGCGTGCAGGCCTGGGAGGTGGAGGGGCTGTCCCTGATGTGGGGGCACAGGTGAGGGACATTAAAGAGTGAGTGAAGAACTGAAAGTGGTGGGTAAGATGCGGGAGCTGGTGCTGGAGGCGCGGTTTATCTTTTTAAACTTCCTGGAAGCGTTGGATCCTTGTGGGCAATCCTGACGTTCGCTGGTGTGGTGAAGCAGCAGACTTGGAGACTGGCGTGTGATGAGAAAGAAACATACAGAAAAGGGCTCAGACTAATGTCTGGGAGAGGGAGCCGGTGGGTAGAAACCCCTATGGAAGCTACCACACGGGTTGCTAGGTTGGGAGCTGGGAGACATGAACCAGGCTGATGACCAGCTCTCCCGGGTTGGGGACGAGTATGTCTCTTTAGGGCAAAGACTGGCTTAGCGGGGATTGCAGGTAGCTAAGCCCTATCTACATGTAAAAACTGGTCTGAAAATTTTGGCGTGCATTAAGTTCAGATGCTCTAGGGTTTGAGGAAAGTTGTCCATTTTTTTCGGGTGTGTGTGGGGGGGAGGGCAAAGCAAAGAAGGCTGTGGATGACACTAGGACTTCCGGGAGTCCTAGACCAAAGAGCCTTGCGAAAGGGTCTTTTTAACTCCTGGGTTAACAGAACCTGGGTCTAGGACAGCTCTGATTTCATACGTTTTGTTAACTCTTCCCGAAATAGCAGCATATTTATCATACTCTATGCCTTTATTTCTGGTGCCCCAACACAGCTCTTTTCTATCTCAATGCCACAGTCATGGAATTCTCTTTGAATACAAATAAAACATTTTCCCTTTGCCCTCCCTTACTTTCCCTCTTCCACTTTGCCTTCTTCCATTGCTTCTTAAGGACTTTCTTTTGCACTTTGCAAGAGGCTCAGCCCTCAGAATCCGGTCTACAGTGAAGCTTTGTGGAGGAGTGTGGGACCCAGAGACATGAGAATTCATTTGTCTCTAGTTATGGGTTTTTCAGCACAACAGAAGAATGCTTCAAGTTGTAAGAATTGAAATTTCTCTTGAGACATCTTCATGTATGGTAGAACAGAAGTCAGGAGAAGGAGATGTCAGAGGGTTGTCACTAAGAGTAGATTATTTTCTGGCTCCAAAAATTCTTTTCAAAACAAATATGTATATTTGATACATGCAAGTTTTGAATGTACAAATGTTGACTCCATAGATGGAGGAACCATGGTTAACATGCTCTGTTTTTTTTTTCTCAAGGGTTGGGCCTATTATGACTCTGACTAAGGATTATGTTTTTCCTCCCCAACTGATGAATTTTCTAGAACAGGATAGTTTCCCACCCAGACTATATAACATCTATGGAAAATGCTAAACAGATTTTTTATCACCCAGGGTCTCCCACTGAAAATTCATTTTATGGTTTAGGCTAAATACCTGGTCTCACCCCATCACTTCTTTAGTGACCCCTGCTGGTGACCTACCTCAGGTCACTAGGGAATTTGATGGGACTTGCTGAGTTATTTTATTCATTTGATTTTTAATATTCTCATTTTGAGACTGGTGAAAAATCTGCCCTCTTATAAACAAAGAACCTTGAATGATGGAATTTCAAAATGTTCAGGATTAGTTCTGGAGATAAATGTGTACATGAAATCCTAAACTGTAAAGTAGTTAAACTGTAAGGCAGTATGCATAGTTGTTCCTAAATATGAACAAAGCAAAGCAAGGTACACATAGTTGAATCATTAACATCAACCAGTATCAGGGAGTGCAATGATTTAAAAATACCTAGTTTCTTTATAGTGAAGATCAGACAATTAAGTCATTAGGCAACCTACTGGCACAACATAGTTTTCATAAAAGCCTGTATAATCATTTTTGCAAAAGTTAATTATAGCAGAGGCATTTAAAAAGACTGATAATTAACTGATTTATCTACAGTTATGGGCCCTCGGTATGCAGACAGACCACCAGTTTCTTGAGACCCACTGGAAACTCCTCCATCCCTGATGGAGCTCGCCCACCCAGACCCCACTGGTTTTGAGTGATGTCTCCATGTGGCGCCTAATCGCTGCTAGTGGAAGGCTGCAGTTGAGGAAGGGTTTCTACCCGAGGCCTTGATGTCCTTTTACATCAGGGTTTTAGGGATTCAGGTGTCAAGAGATTATCTCTCCCACTTATGCTTGGGCATATATTGTCTTCAGGATCCTGGCTCCAGACAGGTAACGCAGCAATCTATTTGAATTAACCGTGTTTTTAATCAAATCTGACCTGTGCAGGCATAGCGTTTCCCTGGAAATTAGCATCTGCCCTCTGTAGTAAGCAATGCAGGTGATTTTAGCCTGTTTAACAAACATGAACTTGGAGACCCAAAGTAGGCCAGGAACTCGCCCAAGGTCTAACCTCAGTTCTTTTTTGTTTTTTTAAAATTTTTTTTATTGTTATGATAATCCCCATATATTACATCATTAGTTTTAGATGTAGTTAACCTCAGTTCTTATACTCCTAAATTCTGATATTTAGCTCTCATTGCCATTGGGAGGGTGTTACAGAGCTTCGAATTCCTGGCAATAATTCTTAAAATCAATTCCTAGAATATTATTTTTGTAGTAAGCTTGGGCTCTGGAAAAGTTTGAGGTTAAAGAGAGGATTCAGGGTTTTTTTTTTTTTTTTTTTTTTTAAATAATGTCTCACCTATATGACGGCCCCATGTTGCCCCCTAATGGAACTTCCAATATTTGCAAAATTCTTTACTGACTAGTCTTTCATTAAACTGAGACAAATAAAACATTTATAAGCATTAACTTTTCTCAGGATAACATGGTATCTTACCATTTTCATATTTAAATCAATTGCTACTGAAATTTTGCCAAATTTAAGGAAAACGTGATTGGGGTAAGTAAGGAAGACTTTGTACAAATTTGTAACTATTTCACAGCCCCCTTCACCTATACCCTCAGGGCTGATCATTTTGTACACATCTCTTTTTAAAAAATGCATCTAACAAAATGCGGTGGTGGTCTTACTATTTTATAAATCTGGAGGATAAGAGAGTGGCTAATTTTAAGTTTTATATTTGTGAAACATTTGGAAAAAAAAATTTTTTTTTTTTTAAAGCAGGTTTGGGGCACCTGGGTGGCTCAGTTGGTTAAGCAACTGCCTTCGGCTCAGGTAATGATCCTGGAGTCCCCAGACTGAGTCCTGCATCGGGCTCTCTGCTCAGCAGGGAGCCTGCTTCTCCCTCTGACCCTACTCCCTCTCATGTGCGTGCTCTCTCTTTCTCATTCTCTCTCTCTCAAATAAATAAATAAAATCTTAAAAAAAGAGTGGGTTTGAATTCTAGCCCTGCCCCTTTTGTTGGCTACAGAAACTCAGTTAAGACTCCATTTTCTCGGGCGCCTGGGTGGCTCAGTTGGTTAAGCGACTGCCTTAGGCTCAGGTCGTGATCCTGGAGTCCCGGGATCGAGTCCCGCATCGGGCTCCCTGCTCAGCAGGGAGTCTGCTTCTCCCTCTGCCCTCCTCCCTCTCTGTCTCTCATTCTCTCTCTCTCTCAAATAAATAAATAAAATCTTAAAAAAAAAAAAGACTCCATTTTCTCAAGCCTCAGTGTCTTCCTCTTCCAAGGGTGGGGGAGAAGAGTGCGATTTGTGAAGCATTCAACAGTTCCTGCTGCAGAGTATGCATGCAAAAGTCAAGTAATAGTGGTGGTTGGGTCCTCTATTACTACATGAGAAGATTGTGGTAAAGGAGCTCTGTAGAATTTTAACATCTCTGATCCTACCTATAGATGCAGGAGGAAAGGGAAAGGAGACAGTGGAGGAGGAGCAGTTTTTATTTCTGCCCACCTGGGAAAGCCCATCCCTCCACCACACGTGGGAAGAGTAGGAATTTCAGTTAATTTGCCAGGAGGGGTCCCTGCTGTGGACCACAGTTTCGGAGTACTTTGTGGAGTTAGATGCAGTGGGGGCCACTTCAGATCCTAGACCCCCTCCAGAGGTATACAGTCATTCTGCCCCAGGACCACACTCCCCAGATGCTGTCACCGGTTGGGGAAAGACACGACGCGGGGTAAATGGGAGCTGGCGGTGGGCGGCAACTATGGTAAAGGGAGGTGGGAACTTGGGGCACAATCAATGTCTATGAAGTGGGCTGGAAGAAGGCCCTAGAAGAGGTTGACGACAGGGGAATTCTGCTCACCGTCCTAGTCTCAACGTCACCAGTTCAAAGCTAAACAAAGGGGGGCATGAGCTGAAGCGGTGAAAACAGATGGTATTCAGTCACTACTGACAGCGGGGGAGAGAGGTGAGCTACACCCTGATTTGGGTGGGAGTGATGGGCGTTTTAAAGGGAGGAAGTATGGAGGAAGAGAGTGGGGCTCCAGGAGAAGGACAAAGAGCTGGTCAGTATAGGTACGTCGAGGCCAGCTGTGCGTGCCAGCTGGCGGGGACGGAAGTGTGGATTCTATCCTCTGACACGGGCTGGTAGGCAGAGGCTCTGTACTGCCGGATGGTTACACTTCCAAGGCTCTCAGGTCCTTAAGAAGGACACTCCAGAGTTGTAGGAGATACATACACCTCTCAAAGGGACAGAGGAAGGATTCACAGCTGTAAGTTCTTTTTAGTAGATGCTCTAAGAAAGGGAGGTTGGGCCTGTCCTCAGGTGTTGGTTAAAAAAGCAGCCAACTTTTCTGGCAGGTGAGCTTTCTCTGGGCAGGTGTTTTTATGGGGGGTGGGGTGGGACTGCGGTCATCCTAGGGACACAGCCTCTTTTTTTTTTTTTAAGATTTTATTTATTTATTTGAGAGAGAGAGAGCGCATGAGAGGGGGTAGGGTCAGAGGGGGACACAGACTCCCCACTGAGCAGGGAGCCCAATCAGCAGGGACTTGTTCCTGGGACTCCGAGATCATGACCTGAGCTGAAGGCAGTCGCTTAACCGACTGAGTCACCCAGGCGTCCCAGGACACAGCCTTATATTGCTAAAAGCCATCCTGGAGTTTGGTCGTCTCTTAGTAAAGAGGTGTGGGTAGACTTCTTCAGTTCTCACCCTGAAGCCTTCTTCAACCAATATAATTCTGTCAACTTTGATGGCATTTGGAAACTGGAGCATTAGTGGTTCATCCACTCACTCCACAAAGATTAGTTGGGAGTCTCCTATGTGCTGGGCATAGTTCAGGAGGCAGGGAGTCTTAGAATTGTATTGGTCACTAGTCTATTTATTTGTGTTAGTCTTACCTTAATAGGTAATTCTGAGATTAGAAACACTGTCTTATTTTAGTTTAGTCTTTAGTTAATTTAGTCTTACTTAATAGGTAATTCTGAGATTAGAAACACTGTCTTAATTTAGTAGGGCCCAATAAATACTCAAATAATTATAATTGAACAACACAGAATAAATAAAGAAGGTAAAGGAAAAGACTTTGAACTGAAATTTTAAGCAATTTGGGAGTTAAGTGGAGAAGGAAATGACCACATTGCAATGATGAGAGAGATTATTTTACTGGCGTTTCTGACAGGAGGGAAAACTAAAATTCACACAAAAGGGCATGCCAACTTCTGCTATGTTTCTGAAACAGTCTAGAAAATATTAGCTATTTGCTTCCTTAAATGCAAGGAAGGAAGGAAGGAATCTCTGAGATGCATTGTATAGATGATATTAAAACTATATTTTAGTGTGTCTGAAATAGTGAACATTTCTACTAGTTGAACATTTATCTAAGCCCTAAAAATAGGTCCGAAGGATTTTATTTCTTCTAGATGCTAGGAATATTCTCAGATCTTGCCAGCTCTGCAGCGAATGGAGGGGGTGGTTCTTGGATGGCAGATTTCCCTGGAGGGAGGCCAGGCTGCAGTTGGCCGAGTTGTAATGTTTTCATCCGAGGTGTTGGCATGAAGGCTTCCAGCGCTGTTTCCTCCCCTGTTATTTCTAAAGGAAGGCCAAGGTTGGCTAAGGGTCAGGGCTGGCAAAGAACCAAAACACAGGGCTGTTTTTACAAAAATGCATGCGTTTTACCTATTGGCCTTTTCCCTCTGACCGCCACATGTCCTTGATTTCCGAGAACCTCAGCTAGGGTGATTTGCCTCCCGAGGGACATTGAGCTGTATTCGGCAGCATTTTTGTTTGTCGTAACTGGGGGATTTGCTCCGGGCATCTAGTGAGTAGAGGACGGGGATGCTGATAAACATCCTACAGTGCGGGACATTGGACAGCCTGCAGGATGGCACCTCACAACAAGGAATCATCCAGCCCCAAATGGCAGAAATGTCAAAGTTGAGACACTTTGTTCTATATTTTAATACAAGAAAATCAATTTCTTGCTTAGGGTACCAGCGGACACCTTAGTAGTCAAAGGCTGGTCCCCAGGTGACAGTTGTGAGAGATACAGACTCTCAGGACCCTCGGCAGACACACTAAATGAGAATCTGCATCAGTTTGGAAAAGCAGGACTAACATTCTCTGAAAACTACAGAGGGCATGGCAGTGTGACTTAAGGACTTGGGGTAACCAAGTCAAGAAGACACATCATCCTGGGCCTGCCTAGGTGGTGTCTTTAAATTCACAACAACTCACTACTCTCTTCTTATTTTTCATTTTCACTGAAGTATCTTTCACTTCTTTGCTCCCTTTCCCTCTCTCCCTCCTTCCCTACCTCTCTCCCTCCTTTCCTTCCTTCTCTTCTAGTTACTCTGCTTCATCAAAGCTGTATTTGTCTTTATCCCACGTGTGTGCATTGCTTGTCCTAGAACCCTAATCTTGAGCCACTCTTAATACACACACACACAAAGCAGACACTTATCTCTTTAATTAAAGGAAATTGTCCTAGAGGGGAAAGTGGATAGAATCTGGAAGGACAGCCATACTTTCTGAAACCTGATATAACAATTAAATTCAGCCCTCCTGCACTGAGTCTCCAGTGGTGAGATATTAAAAAGGCAGGCAATTAAGCTCATCCAGCACTAATTTAATCAGAAGCCAGGGCACTCCGTCTCTATGATATACCTTTTGTCAACACAGCTTTTGGTTTTGAATCGACAATCTAAAACCCTGGAAATTTGCCATATTGATTTACCAGCAAAATTTCTGCTGAACCCAAGTATAAAAGAACTGATGAAAAAATATAAGTCTGCACACCATGCCAGCGTACCATAAAATGAGGGAGTTTTAAAAATATCTTATTTAGAAATTCTTTTTTTTAAAGCTTTTGACTGTGGCAGGTTTGCCATCTATTAGTTAACCCACTAACGCAAAGTCCTGTTCAATTTGATAAACGTTTACTAAGTCCCTACTGTCTGCAAGAACTAGAATAAGAACTGTGGAAGATTAAAGAAGACTAGGACATAATCCTTGCTCTAGTTTATAATCTGGGGTGTGTGTGTGTGAAGAAGTGGACAAGCCTATACAGAAGCTTGTTGATGATCAGTATATTAATATGTGTACCAACAAAGAGCTGCAGGAGTTCATAAATATTCATTTCTTTGTTGTTATAGAAAAGTGGATTTTGCAATTGGGGAAAAAGCAAACAAACAAAAAAGAACTGAAGAGGCTCCAGTTCCTAAAAAGCTGTGGTTTCCTCAGTGACATTTTATATTCTGGTTAACGATTATATTACATTTCAGGGAAGTTTAGGGAGCTTAAGTAGACTTGACATTCTCAGTTTATCACCCTATTCATGCTGTTTCTCCAAGAGTTTCTTCATAGCTACATTTTTCAACACCTCTCATCACTTTTCCATGACTCTTTGTTTTTCCCCTTTAAAATGACAGTGGCACCAAAGCAGAGACTGAGTCTTTTTTTTTTAATTAATTTTTTTTGGAGACTCTTTGATTGTGGATCTAAGTCACACATGAAAGACAATGAAACTGTTATGTAAATATTGAAGAGAACCTGCTTAAAAAATAGGTAATGGGTATTTTATCCATTTAATGGAATAAAATTTATCTTGCTTAGGAATGACTTTTTAAAATAATGCCTGTATTAGTAACTATGTAAATTTCTTTACTTGGCATCTATTTGAGACTTTAATAATAAGGCTCTAGAAATGATCTTCAACTTTCCCCTGAGATCCATTCAATATTCAAATATACACTATGTGGAAATTACAAGTAATGAGAAATTTAGTCTTTTTGATCAGAACCCCCCTGACCTTGCAAATGACTGTTTGTGCCAACCATTACCTCAGTATTTGGACTGAATTCCTAAATTCAAATAAGATTGAGTCATACTAAAGCTTTATTCAATTGGGCAATTGCATTAGAAGATTAATTTATAAAAGCTAGATAAAGCTGGTTTTATATGATGAGTTTCGTAGGGCAGTGCTCACCTTTTCAATCTGGCAGGTTATGTCCTCCCAATGTGATGTTGAAGATCATTAAAGTAATTATGGGTGTGTGTTCACCACCATATGAAACAAGTCTGCTTCATTAATAATGCTGGCCTTGATTTTCCAAACATACTTTCATGTGCCCTGAATTCTGTGAGTCATTTTCTTTCTCAACTTAATACCGTATTATGTTTTCACATTTGGCTTTTCTGCAGCCTCCATCAAAGCTCAGAGGACTGGTTGGGTGCGTTTGTTTGTTTGTTTAAATGAGATAATAGGTCGTCTTTGGAATGCTGAAGGTACACTGACAACTTAGGGCACTAAAGGCTGGTGAAGAAACTCTAGAAAGGAGTTAAAAAATTCTGCTTCTGAGAAGATAGAGGGGAGGGAATCACGTTTTGGAAAATGTTGAAATATTTGGAAGTATTTTCATTTTGTCTTATAATAATTTTTTTTTCCTTCTTTTCCTTCACCTTCAAGCTTGAACCATGAACTCAAAAGCTTCCGGGAAGCATAGGGTAGCGTAGGTTCCATGTGGGCCCTCTTTGGATTGAGTGCATGAGCCATATTCTTCCAGGTAGAGAAAGAGGGGAGCCCATCCTTGTGGGAGGAAGGAGGTAACAGAGGCAGAAGGAGCAGATGGTGAGACAAAGCATGTCTGAGTGACTCTGTCTAGGCCAAGGTGTTGAATGTGGAGACCTTTTAGGTAGGGTGAGGGCAGAGGTGAAAGAAGAGTGGTCTTTGCCCTATTTCCTTCTTGTGAGGAGGAAATTTCACAGAGCAATTCTTCCCAAGACAATGTGGGCAACTGCAGGGTCAGGTAGGTGGAGTGTGGATGGTAGGTGAACTTAAGGGGAGGGGCATAAACATGGTCAGGGCAAAGTGACTTGAAGCAAGGGTAGGGTAGCCCAGCTGGGCTGGAGGTTCTAGAAATTGAAGATCAGACCTCATCAGACCCAGCTGAGAAAGATCTGACAATTCCTCAGGCCCAGATTTGAATACTAGATGGCAGGTGGGGGCTCCAGTGACCAGTATAGGAGCTAGAAGGCAAAAAATGGTGGGTTTGTATCTAGGGCCCACCACCACTCCTGAGCAGCCATCTTGGGGAAGAGCATGGGAAGTGGAAGAAACTTAAAAGTGCTTGACCTTCTCCTCAGGAAGCCCAAGTTACTCAAAGACACTATATGTTTAATGGAGTTTACCAAGTGAATTTGTTACAGAACCTGACTGGATTGCCTGACAGAAGAACCAAGCGGCACTCGGAGATCTTGGAGGATAGGTTTATTTAATGCCGTTGGGCTCAGAGGAGAGTGATCTCCAAAGGTCTGAGCCCCGAGTACAAACAAAGGGGGTAATTTATACACTTGTACTTCTGCATACTGGGCACTCTTGGCATGTGTGTTGATGCCCCTTTAAACACCTAGTTTAGAGGGCATCATTTTCATCTTCTAAGGGGCGATAGTGAGTAAGGAGCAACTGGAGTCTGATTTTAGCAATTTGAGTAGTGATAAACCTAGTAAGGGCATTGAGAATACAAGGACTATGAGAAGAAGCAATAGGAGGAGGCTGATGAGGGGGGCAAACCAAGGGAACCATTGTGAGAGGGTATCCCACCAAGTTGTCTGCTGGAGTGTTTCCCACTGACGATGTACTCGTTCCTGTAATTGGGTCAGAGTTTCTTGGACCACCCCTGACTCATTAGCATAGAAACAACATTCCTCCTGTAAGAAGAGACAGAGCCCCCCTTGCGCGGCCATGAGCAAGTCGAGCCTGTGCCTGTTTGGGAGGACCACTGAGGCCAGTGAATTGAGTTGGCACTGCAGGGCTAGGGCCAACTGAGTGAGGGTGGAAAAATCCACCGTGAGTTGTTGAGTTATCTCCTGGTACTGAACCTGAGACATCCTGACACCAGTGGCGCTGAGGGCAACACCTGATGTGGCCAGCAGGCTCACGATAAGAGGGATGGCCATGGAGGAGCATCGAGGGTGGCTAGGAGGTCTCCATATGAGTGGGGCATCGCTCCTGGGGAGGACTGAAAGATCGGCTAAGAGACTGAAAGCCTGCATAATTGATCGTGCAGGGTGATGCAGATGGATATACCTTGATCACAAGCCAGAAAAATGTTGTTAGGTGCACAGACCCGACTGTGGCCTGTGATGGGAGAAGAAGAGTTGCCATACAGCGGTACCGGAGCCAGAAAGGGATAATCTGAGGTCCCCGGTGCCAAGGTGGGAGGTGACACGGTGGATTGGTTGAGGATGACACTTAGGTATTGGACAGGACCGGACTTCATACAGATCCAGCAGTCAGACGCTATGGGTGGATTTGAGTGGTTAAGTGTTTGGTGGGATTCATTAATCATACCGAAGAGTTGTGCTACAGATGCTTGCTGCCTGTGGATGGGGGACCCAGGGATGTGCCAGGGCAAGTTATTTTCTGTCTGACTCTGGGGGTTGACTGTAAGGCTTGGAGTGAACATGGACTTAATCATAAATTTGGCCATGGGGTTGGTCCCCATAGGGTGATATCGGCCCAACAGGAGAATGATTCCTGTAGCCCATGATGTGGCATTGGGTTCTAAGACTGAGAGGGTGAGCAGTATACAGTGATTGTTAGGGCAAGAGGATGGGGTGGCATTATGTGACAAGAAATCCTGATGTCACTGCACTGTTTGAGGCACCACCTGGTGGACCATTGTTCCATTCCCTGCCAAGTTGCCACCCATAACTCACATTCCCAGGCTTGTGAGCAGAACTGAGGGCAGGTGTTTGGCTGTTGAGATGTAGGGCCCCCACAGTTGTAGATATCTACCAGCTAGTAACCTGAGTGAGGGCCATGGTAGGAACACTGTCTATGAGGTTCCCAGGAGGTGTCAAGAAGCTGGCATCCATCAAAATGGAGGTCAACCTTTGGTGTGTGCCCATCCCAGTTGGAAGAAGTCAGTGGGGGCACTGGTGTGGGATTGAGGGGGATAAGCTGGAAAGTCCATTTGCCAGTAATGGTGATATGAGAGTTTGCCCCCCTTGCCTGGCCGGGCAAGCTAGAGGCAGTGAGGAGGAACAGCACACCAGGTAGCAGAAAATCGGGACTGACTGGGGCCAGGAAAACCATGGTGAAATGCTCTCAGGAGTAGACAGCAGAGGGCCAGTAAAAGCGGGGTCTATGACCTTAGGTAGAGGGAGCTATTGTGACTAACCCGACAGCAGATGAGACCTGTGAACAAGTAAGTGCAGTAATACACCCTAGGGTTACCCAATAAGCAATGACAATAGTAAGCCTCTGGGGGAAAGTCCAGTCAGGAGGGGCAACAGTGTAGAGTCCGACTCCCACGATGAGGGAAATCATGCCAATGAGAGCCAGGGACCAGTGAGCAGGTGTCCATCAGTTGGTGGGGTCTCATCGAAGGTGAAGCCCACTCCGTGAGGTCTGGCTGGACTCTCCACTGGCGCAGCTCCTCATCCAAATGATGACCTTTCTTCACTCTTCAGTGGTGGACCCACAGGGTGACACCTGAGACGTTGAGGGCAGTAGGGGTGGTTAGAACAACAGTGTGGGGCCCTGCCCACTGCGGTTTGAGGGGGTTTTTCTTTCAATCTTTGACCCAAACTGAGTCCCCTGTCTGGAAGGAGTGTACCGGAGACCCTAAGGAGATTGGGGCCCTCTCAATGGTTGCATCTGGCGCCCTGTATCAGGTTCAGACCACTCAAAGGCAAACAGTGGCTGGCTCTGGGGAGCTATGTGGAGGCAGAAGAAGGCATCGTTCAAATCTAGGCAAGTGAACCATCTGGCCGATCCTGGGATTTGGCTGAGGAGGGTGTATGGATTTGGGACCACTGGGTGCAGAGAGATAGTCACTTTGTTGGTGGCCCCCAAGTCCTGAACTGGTTGGTATCCCCCTCCTGGCTTCTTGACTGGCAGGAGTGGGGTATTCCAGGCCGACTGGCACTCGACTAGAGTATCTGCTTCTTTGAGCTTGGCCAGATGTTCTTGTATGCTGATCTTAGCTTCTTGTGGAAGGGGGTATTGCCTTTGCCTCTGACGTTGGGCTCCTGGGATCAGTTCAACAATGATAGGGACCCAATTCTGGGCTAGTCCAGGTGGGTTGTTTTCAGCCCATACTGAAGGGAAGGTGAGTCTGAACTCCGTCGGGCTGCTCGGTTGGGCCTGGGCACAGAATAGCCTCCATTCTTCTTCCCGTGGCATGGTAATTGCTAGTACCAGAGACCCCATCTCCTCTTGCCTTGGGTTCAGTCGGAGGCTAGTTTGTCTGGTGGGTGCAAAGGCTTGGAGAGTATATCTTGGCCCAGGAGAAGGATGGGTCAATCAGGCAGATAAAGGAATTCATGTCAGACCTTGTGGCCCCTGAGTTCTCACTGGCGAGCCTGGCAAAAGGGCTGTTGTATCACCCACGTCCCAGTGGCCCCAAGGATGGTTGCAATCCTTTTGCTGAAAGGGGCCACTGGGGAGGTGACAACAGAGTGCTCGGCCCTAGTATCAACCATAAAAGTCACTGGTTGGCCCCCCACCTTCATTCTGACTGTGGGCTCATGGGGGCTGAGG
This sequence comes from Mirounga leonina, assembly GCF_011800145.1. Taxonomy (NCBI): domain Eukaryota; kingdom Metazoa; phylum Chordata; class Mammalia; order Carnivora; family Phocidae; genus Mirounga; species Mirounga leonina. Next base: position 54,517,738 of record NW_023270268.1, read on the forward strand.
AGGAAAGGGCCTGGTCCCCCTCGGTTTGAGTCTATTCCCACAAGGCCTATGAGGTCCTCCTCTTGGGGTTCTTCCTTGTAGCAGCTGGGTTTCTGAGCCTTTCCCCTTTTGGGACATTCGTTTTTCCAAAGCCCTTTCTCCTTATGTAGGCACATTGATCCCTTGCCAGGGGGGTTCTGGGTCTCCCCCTTTTGGTGGTTGGGGTCTCCCTGCCTTTGTGTTGTCCTTTTCTTTCAGGGTGGTGGTGAGGAGGCTGACTTTCTTTTTCATCTTTTTGTCGGCTTCCCATTCGGCTGTGACCTCCCTGTTCATGTAGACCTTATTGGCAGTCTCTATTAGCTGGGTGATGTTCATCCTGGCGAAACCCTCTAGTTTCTGAAGTTTTTTCCTGATGTCTGGGGTGGCCTGAGCCACAAAGGAGGTGTTTACTATCTGTTGGCTTTCCTGTGCCTTGGGGTCAAATGGAGTGTATATCCTGTAGGCTTCACATAGTCTTTCATTGTAGTCCCCGGGGGACTCCCCTGGTTGTTGAGTGACCGAGGATACCTTAGTCATGTTCATGGGTTTCTTAGCTCCTGTCCGGATTCCCCAGAGGAGGGCCTCCTGGTATCGGCATATGTGGGCCTGTCCCTCACTTGTGGTGAAGTCCCATGCTGGGTACTCTTCGGGTGCAGCCATATTAGCCCAGGCAGCAGGGTCGATGACTCCCGCTGGTGCGTGCTCTTCCAGGTACTGCCGTGCACCTTTCATTATTCTCCTCCTTTCCTCTGTGTTAAACAGGGTGTAGAGTAACTGTTGGCAGTCTTCCCAGGTTGGCTGATGAGTCTGGAAGAGGGATTTCATGAGGTCTACCATAGCCTGTGGTTTCTCAGAGTAGGATGGGGTGTTATGTTTCCAATTGAGGAGGTTGGTGGTGGAGAAGGGTTGGACCGTCCCATCTTCATTGTGCCTCTTGGGTTCCTGTGTCTCTCCTATGGCATTTGGAGGGTGCTTGCGCCCAGCCTGGGGCACAGCCTGGCTGCTGGTCCTGGAGAAAGTGGATCTTTTGGGCCTGGGGACACCGGTGGATCCTCTGGCCTGGGGGTGCTGGTGAAACTGATGGCAGTGGAGTATCTGGAGCTGAAGGGCCAGGTATAGATGGTCTTGGGGGTACGTATAGTGGGGGCAGGGTCAGTTCGTCCTTGGGATCTCCAGCTAGGATTTGTGGAGACTGGGGCTTTTGCTGATTTTCTTAGGTTGGTTGGATGAGGTGATTAAGACCCTGGCCTGTCCCTGCCTATTGCAAGCTAAACGCACCCACGGGGGAAGGGTCTGAGCAATTCCTAGCCGGGAGTCAATGTATGGAAACTGGTCAGGGTGTCCTGGTTCTCCTGTTATGACTCGCCATACTCTACGAATCGTTGGGACATCCAGTGTTCCTTCTGAAGGCCACCTGACATGAAAGGTGAGCCATTCCAATTCACATAGGGTTCTGAACTTGCCAGGGTTCATCCTGACTCCATAGTCTCCCAAAAACCCCTTCTTGAAATTTTTGATTATGATCTCTAGAACTGTAGGTTTACTCTGCCCTGATGCCATGGTGATGTTCCTGTGTGTGGTGGCGCAGAGATAGGACAAAGGGGGAATTGCCTCCTGAGGTGAGGAGACCAATCAGATGCCCATCTGGCCATGTCCCAAAGAAGCTTTGATGAGGCTTAGCTGTAGGGGTCTCAGTGTTGTGACTTACGATCGGAAATTATTCCGATGCCACCATAGACCCTATGCCATTCACCATGGAATCACAGACAGGCCCACTCAGACTCCATAGGCTTCTGGGGACCTTAAGGGTGCCTGCCTGTGGAGTCACAGAATCAGTCCACTTGAGCAAGCCAGGCCAGACTGCACATTCACTCACACATTCACTCCAGAAGTTATTACATTCCCTCCCTGGGAATCCCTACCTATGAGACCTCTAAGAGGTCTCTGGTCGGTGATCAGGCTCCCCTTCCACCCCGATGGGTGGGCCTGTCTGGGTCCTGGGACCCCAGGCCTTACTATAATCTGACGTCAGGACCAGGTCCTCACCTGACAAGTCTCCTCAAGTCCAGTGGGAACAGCCGAGCGGGGCTGGCTGGAGGTGACCGGGGCAGGAGACTGCCGAAAATTAGGCAGGGCATGCCTTCTCCATTATGATCTCTCGTTCAGTCACCGCCCTGCCGTTGCCCCCAAACCGGTGGCAACAATGGGCCAGTGCAGTTGGGTTTCCCCGTCAGGGGACCAAATGTTATGGACCTGGACTGGATCACCCAATGGAAGAACCAAGGGGCACTTGGAGATCTTGGAGGATAGGAGGTTTATTTAATGCTGGCGGGCTCAGAGGAGAGTGATCTCCAAAGGTTTGAGCCTGGAGCCCAAACAAAGGGGGTAATTTATACACTTGTACTTCTGCATACTGGGCACTCTTGGTGCGTGCACGAAGCGGGGCAGGGAGAAGGATCCGGAAGAGCCCTGGGGTAGGGGCTGGAACTCCCTTGCTGGCTCAGTCAGCCATCTTAGGACACAGATTTCCCTTATCAAATTGTGTTTGCATTTTCTCTCTTAGTTGGATAGGAGCTCACAGGGAATATCAAGAATTACAGGAAGTAAATAAGCAGAGGGGTTTCTGTGTGCAAATGTATGCGGAATGATACAATTTGCAAGGCTGCCATACAGTCTGTCCCACACACCTTGGGGCCTATGAATGTGATTCATAAACTGACGGGCAGGTTGGGCCCAGTGACCCCAGAACAAGGACCTCTCAGATGAACCTTCCAACGCCCAGATCACCACAGCCACCACTTAGAGCGCACGAAGCCGTTTCCTGTGAAGAGAGGAACATCTCTTTCATAATACCTGCCCCAATGGTCAAAACAACAGGACAGTCAAAATCTGACCAAGCAGTTTTGGTTTGTTCATTTCAATTTGTTCTTCAGTGCTGCACAGAGAGCAACATTCCTACTTTGTTGTTGTTGTTTTAGGAAACTATCATTTCTCCTCCATTCTTCTAATTGATTTTTTAAATGAATCTTATCATCTTCACTGTCAAGTCTGAAACCAAAAGTGCAGTCCAGTGACAGATTTCAGACTAGATTAATCTCGTGGGAGATCACTAATGAATTTATGCTACTCAAACATCACACCCCCTTACTTCCCCATGAAAGACACCAGGCCTGTAGTTGGCAGTTTGGTAGGCCTGAAGTAATCCAATGTTAACTAAATGTTGCTACTTGAACAGATAACAAAGACCCAGATCCTTGTTGAAAAATGCCCCTTTGAAAACTCAAGGAGGAAAGAATCACTAATATTTGCCGAGGGAACATATGGTAGTGGGAATATATATATTTTGAATAACAAAATATGTTGCTGAGGAAGACAATAGAATATATAGTAAATACTACAAGTTCATGAGCTTGTGATCTTAAATTAGGGTGAGGCGGTTATGAAAATGGAGAAAAATCCTTCAGGTACAGCTGGACTGAAAGACTCATTTTATTTATTTATTTATTTATTTAAAGATTTTTATTTATTTCTTGACAGAGAGACACAGTGAGAGAGGGAACACAAGCAGGGGGAGTGGGAGAGGGAGAAGCAGGTTTCCCGTGGAGCAGGGAGCCTGATGCGGGACTCGATCACAGGACTCTGGGATCATGACCTGAGCCAAAGGCAGATGCTTAATGACTGAGCCACCCAGGGGCCCCTGAAAGACTCATTTTAAACAAGATGAAACCAGAGAGGGAGACAAACCATAAGAGACTCTTAATCTCAGGAAACAAACTGAGGGTTGCTGGAGGGGAGGGGGTGGGAGGGATGAGGTGGCTGGGTGATGGACACTGGGGAGGGTATGTGCTATGGTGAGCTCTGTGAATTGTGTAAGACTGTACAGACCTGTACCCCTGAAACAAATAATACATTATATGTTAATTTAAAAAAAAGGAAAAAGACTCATATTGTTGGTAAGTAAATCCTGTCCATAGAATCATGTATCCTTCCACAAAAAAAGCAAGAACTGACTTCTTTCATGGTTCTGGGCAAAAATGAGGGGATAGAATTTTTGAGAAGGTAATTACTTTGCAAGATGTTGTCAATAAAGTAAAAGGACCTAATGAGATGTAGGAAAATTTGTCTCATCATGGAATGACTTTTATGTGCTCCTCCAGTGCTTGGCATGTAATATATACTGAGCAAATAATTCAATCAGATTTCTTTCTAGCGTACAAGAAAGTAAGTTTTCTAAAACTGGCATATAATAGCATCATGATTTCAGGGCTACCTACCTGACCCTAATTTCATCATAACTCCTTCCTGCCATTTCATGCCATCCCCTAATTACACTGATTAAGCACCTACGTTGGATGTATCATAACTGGGTGAGTCCCCCTGTTCTTCTTTTTCTTTTTTTTAAGATTTTATTTATTTATTTGATACAGAGAGAGAGGACACAAGCAGGGGGAGTGGGAGAGGGAGAAGCAGGCTCCCCACCAAGCAAGGAGCCAGATGTGGGGCTTGATCCCAACACGCTGGGATCATGACCTGAGCTGAAAGCAGACGCTTAAAGACTGAGCCACCCAGGCACCCCAGAGGCCCCACTGTTCTTGTGCGGAGGCTTTTTCTGGATGAGAGCAGTCCCTTCTGAAGCAGACTTCATCAACCCATTGGCACTCCTCCCTTGTGACACCAAAGCCCAGGCAGCTGTGGAATGTACCACTCTGAACAATGGAGAGATGAATAATCAGGCTGCTCTGTCAACTCAGTTAGTTAGCTATCGTATAGTAGAGAGAGAGAGCTTTATAAACAGTTCCTGTAAGACACATTTCCTAATAAAAATGCAGAGTAAAGGGCCATGGGAACCAGTGACCTTATTTTCTTGTTCAAAATCCTCCCACCTCCTGGTGTCTGGGCCCATATACGTGGCCACATATTAAAAGTGGCTAGCCCCCATCTTTTGCATTAGATCTCATCCCCTTTGTCTACTCAAGGACATTGCTGTGGAAAATGTCCTCTCTTTCTTGCAACGACCAGTTTTCCCTCTCTCGAATAGCAGAGAATCATGCTATCATTTCTCCCAGCTTTTGAAAACCTTCTCTTGACCTCGAATCCCTCTCCAGCTATCACTTCATTTCTAGGTTCCCTTTTTATTAAAATACCTTGAAATAACTATTACACTTGCTATCTCCTGTGTCATGCTGTATCTCTGTAATCCTCTCTGTTGAGGCTTCCAGCCCCACGACCCCAGGAACCCTGCTGCTGGCCCTCACGATCAGCCCTGCTAACATCAAGGGTCAGTCTTTGCCCTCAGCTTTTAACAATGGCTTACTTTGTGTTCCCGAAGGCTACTGGCGTCCGAGCCCCTCATTCTTGGATTTTCTCCTACCTCACTTGACTCTCTTTCTCAACCTTCTTTGCTGGTGTCCTCTGATTGCCTTGACGTCTAAACACTGGATGTCCTGGGGTTCGGTTTCCAGGCCTCTTTTCTGCTCTTTCTACACTTGTTCTCTTTGATCTCGTTCCATCTCTACACTGATGTCTCTCACATTTCTATTTCTGACGCAGACTCCTGCCGCGAATGCCAGTCTTCTGCATGCAGCTAGCTGTACAGAAGCTCATGGGCACCTCAACCATCATCTGCCCCCAGCCTTCTGCTGCTATCAGCCTGGTCCATATCCCCATGGTTTCTCACCTACTTAATGGCAGCAGCTTCCTAACTAGTCTTCCTGTTTCTACTCTGGCCCCTCTACAGTCTATTCTCAAAGTAGTGTTACCCGAAACCGGGTTCACCTCTTGGTGGGTGCTGAGCCAAAAGACACAACTAAGCCAAAGAATAAGAAAAGAAGGATTTTGCTTGCAACAGGTCCAGAACACCGGGGATATTTCCCAAAGCGGTGTCTCCTCAAACAACAAAAGTGGGGAAATTTCAAGCTTAGGGTTCGTGTATATTCATGAAGGGACTTAAAGCTTTCAGCCTGGAATTGAGGCAAAGTCATCCTAAGGTGACAGAGACCAGGTCCCAGTCCTGAGGGCTGGCAAGGGTCAACATCACCAATTCTCTGGCTTTAGTTGGCCGGGTATCTGAGTGCTCAAAGGGGTTTAGATCCTGCAAAGATAAGAATGTGTGTCCGGTCATTCTCTGCTTTTGAGCCAGCACTGGGAGATTTATCACTGATTTATTGTCCCTGATATGAGTAAGCTATCTCCTGGCCTTATAGTGGTTATTTGTTCTTACATTCTTTAGTTCCCTTAAAATCCGATGGCGCGATCTACTGGGGTCTATTCTTCTACAATTTCGACATATCCCAGGAAGTTCTGCTAGAAATTGGCTTTGGGCAAAGGTGCCTGTAAGGCATACACCACAGGTGGTTAGGGGCCGACAATGACTTTCCTTATGTCAAGGGAGCTATGCCTTGCCTTTCTTTTTCAGGGGACCCCTAATTCTTTCTGCTTACAATTGTAGTCAGAGTGATTCTTCTTATGCATGTAGATCATATCCTGCCAGCTTTTCCTCATCTCAGAGTAAAAGTCTCAGTTCTGATATTGCTGCCTAGGCCTTCTCTCCTCCCTGGGTCACCTTCTCCGGCCACATGGGCTTCCTTGCTCTTCCTCACTAGTCAGATCCACTCCCTCGTCAACACCCTTGCACCTGATGTCCCTTCTCTTCATGGAATGATCTTTTGTCAGCCCATGACTGAGCTCCCCAAGCTGGGTGCTCAGATGTCAAATCGTGTATGAAGCCTCCACTGACAGCCTCCATTTCCCCAGTGTGGTATAACTCCCTTCCCAGCTTTATTTCCCTCCTTAGCCCCTATAATCTTTGTCAAGAAGAAAACCAGGCCCAAATCACCAAACTGGGGCCTAATACCTAATTGCAGTTTCAACCTCCCCCAGAAATGAAGTTTTAACAGATCAGTCAGGAATTTTATTTTATTTCTTTACTTTTTAAAGATTTTACTTATTTATTTGAGACAGAGAGAGCACAAGCAAGGTAGAGGCAGAGGCAGAGGGAGAAGCAGGCTCCCCGCAGAGCAGGGAGCCCAATGTGGGACTCAATCCCAGGACCCCAGGACCATGACCCGAGCTGAAGGCAGTCACTCAACCAACTGAGCCACCCAGGGGCCCCAGTCAGGAATTCTAAGGTCAGCACCAGTGAGGTAATCCCTCCTGAGGGTCTCTCCATCACTCTAAGGAAGATGAGATAATCTGCATGATAAGAACCCCCCCCTCCAAGTGACCTTGCCTGAAGCAAGCAATCCTTTCTTTTCTCTTGTTACTAACTTCCTTACTCCACCCTCCTTCCTATAAAAACCTTGCACTTTGTACAACATCTTAGAGCTCCTTTGTATTTGCTAGGTTGGCTCCTTCATAAGTTGATTGCTTAATAAAGCTAATTAGATCTTCGGGTGCCTGGGTGGCTCAGTTGGTTAAGCGACTGCCTTCGGCTCAGGTCATGATCCTGGAGTCCCAGGATCGAGTCCCAGGATCGAGTCCCAGGATCGAGTCCCAGGATCGAGTCCCA
>NW_023270268.1:54525272-54568631 GCF_011800145.1 Mirounga leonina
GAGTCCCAGGATCGAGTCCCAGGATCGAGTCCCAGGATCGAGTCCCACATCGGGCTCCCCGCTCGGCAGGGAGTCTGCTTCTCCCTCTGACCCTCCCCCCTCTCCTGCTCGCTCTCTCTCATTCTTTCTCTCAAATAAATAAATAAAATCTTTAAAAAAAAAAAAAGCTAATTAGATCTTCAAATGCACCCAAATTCAAAGGAACTTTTGTTAACACCTGCCAGTGTGTATGTAAGACATACATATTTGTATATCCTCTCTGCCCTACCCCTCTAGTGGGAAAAAATCCTTGAGGTCAGGGATTTTGGTATTCTTAATGACTGTATTTGTAGGCCCCAGAAGAATACCCTGCAAATGCAGGTGATCAGTATTTATTGAATGAAAAGAACAAACCAGGCTATGTCTGATAGTACATGGCCAACCAGTTGTAATAAATATTTGGAATCAAGAATTAATCTGGTTGTCTTTTCGGGAGTCCATTGCTTTTCTTCCGTTTTTTTATACTAATGATTAATAAAGTTTTAATTCTAAATTGTGCTGTAAGCACCATTCTGTAAGTAATGGTAATTTCACTCAATCTATGTAATAGTAAATACTAATGAAGACATAGTTTTCATATGAAGCACTGATTATGATAATTAAAATACCATTTGTACATTTTCTTGTAACAAATTAAATAGAATATTTAAAATGTTATTTTTATATTATGTGTTATATGCATAATGAAGTATTTATAACTCTTTACTCTCTGTAAATATTTTTTAGAAAAAAACTTTAGGGAATATAAATGGAGCAGTCTTGAGGGCTGTAGAAGCCAGAGAATAACAGACAAGCTAATATTGCCCTCTAGTGGAAATTATGAAACATGCACTATTAGAATCTGACACTCCTAGATGAACGATTTCATTATTTTAGTCCAGGCAATGCTTAGGGCTTGGCTGTTTCCAAGTTTATCATCTGCTTTTATAGTGTTGAGTTAAAAATTTCTTATTTAATATTTAAAATCTGAGTCATTCTATAAAAGACTTGAATAAGCCATGTATAAAAACAATACATGATCAGGTCAACTTTTTAAAAAAGTGTTCACATTTCATCAGCAATCAAAAAATTAAGAGTGGTATACTTTTTTCATCTATCAAATCAGTAAAAAGTTTGAGAAGAAAGTGAAGGTGAGGGCAAAGAGGCATTTACATGTTGGTAGGAGCATAATTTGATAGTAGGTTCTTAACCTGGGGTCATTTTGTGGGGGAGAGTTTCCCTAAAACTGTGAAAATTTTTGTGTTTATTTGCCTTTTTTTTTTTTTCTGAGGAGAGGTGAAAGTACCATCAGATTCTCAAGGGGACCCATGCTCTCAAATGTTAAAAACAAATGTTGAATTTATTTCTGGGGGTCAAATTGGCAAATTGCGCCCCACCCCCTAAAGGTCACGGGTATGCCAGCATTGTTTTGAATGCTTAACACGTACAAACCACCTAAATGTTCAACAATAGGGGAATTTCACATAAATCCTATTCCAGCCTTAGGGTGGAGTTGCTCTGGCTGTTAGCAATGGTGGAATAGAATTGCCGATTCCTTCGCTTGCAAATTCCATTAGTAAAGGAACTACAGAGGGAGGCCGGGTAGGGAAGCAACAATTCCTGACCCTGATTTTTAATTTTTTTTTTTTTTTTTAAACTGCAAGGTATCAAACAGAACTTTTCCAGTACAATGGTGCCTTTGAAAGCCTTGAGTAAGTATGTCCATCTTTCCATTTGATACTGTGTGTTAGCCACAAACCTGCCTTCTGGGTCTTAGCGGGCGTGGGAGGGCGGGGGTTGGGGGGGAGTGTGGGGGTCCATTATAGTATTGTGAGAACACTGCATTATTTGTGTAGATAAAATTCCTGCCCAGGAGGAATACTGACTCTGGAACACAATGAGGGCCGCAGTTACACAACTAATGAAACAGCTACTGATAGGGCAGGATCTTCAAGATACAAGGTAAAGAGAAAACAAGTCAGGCGCAGGACGGTCCACAGCGCTATCTTTGGTATGAGTTTACAGGCGTCTTTCTTTGTAATTGTGGAGACTGAAGACCCGGGCAGCAGGGGTTACCTCCAGGGAGGGGAACTGGGTAGCTGAGAGGCACAGAGGGAGGCCTTCCTTAGTATTCCTGCGAACTTTTCGTGCCTGCAGCTCTCCCCCATTAAAAGAATTCCGTCTATGGATCATTTCTTCAAATAACCGAAAACCGCAATAAGAAAAATCTAGCCGAAGAAAATTTTGTTCTAAGAAAAATACTTCCCAGCCTCAGTTTTGGCTCCCTTGTTTTGAGCAACCTCAAAATGTTCACATATTTAGGTGAAGCTCTTTGTTAGGCTTTGGGTCAAGCTGTGTCATGTTTTTTTATTTCCTATTGCAGGGTTTCTGAAATCCCAGCTTGTCAATGAAGTGATTGTTAGCTGAACTATGCATTGCAATAGATGAAAGTGAACAATAAATTTGAGACATTCATTGTGGTGTTGCTATTTAAAAAAAACAAAAGGATAGAATTCTAGAAAGATCTGCTCTTCTGTAGGAAGGTCACATCCTTTCTGTTGTGTATATAATGTTACACATTCGTGCTCCAGCATTAGAGGGCTTGAAATGTGAAAAGGCTGACAACCAGAGTTATAATTAGGTCCTGCTTATTTCCTTTGGAGTTTATGGTCCAGAAAGCTCATGGAAATGATGGGAGTCTTATAACCTTCTGTTCTGGGTTGAATTGTACAACTACCGCCCCCCCCCCCCTTATGTTGAGGTCCTAAGTGCCCTTGCAGATGAAATTAAAGATGAAGTCATACTGGAGGAGTGTGGGCTCTAGTCCAGTATTACTAGTGTCCTTGTAAAAAGGGGAAATTTGGACACAGACACGCACGCGGAAAGAACATCATGTGAAGCAGAGATTGGGGTGATGTGTTAACAAGCCAAGGAATGCCAAAGATGGCCAGCAAAATGCCAGAAGCTGGGGAAGAGGGCTAGAGCAGACTCTTCCTCACAGTCCTCAGAAGGACCCAACTCTGCCGGCACTTTGCTCTTGGACCTCTAACCTTCAGAACTGTGACAGTTAAGTTTCTGTTTAAGCCATTTGTTTATGTACTGGTTGGAGTGGCCCTAGCACACCAGTATCCCTTCCAATCCAAATGGAATCAAACAGTGAAATAAACCTGGAAAAGAGAAGGCAGACCACTTTAGAGTGGCCAAATCATCCCTTCATTTTAAAATTTATAACTTTTTTTTAATGGTACAAGAAGACTCTGTGCAAATAGCTAAAATGAGAGAATCCCTTTCCCAAAGCATCAAGAGTTTAACAAGTGTTAAGTGACTGAGCAGTACCATGCAGCTTGCCTGGTGCTGGGCGCCTTACTTCGATTATCTATAATTCTCCCAACAATGCACAAAGTTGATACAATTCTATTTTATAGACAAGGAAACTGAGCCTCAGAGGAATAAGGGGTGACCCCGAGGTGGCAGAGGCCGTAAGTCATGAGGTCAGGATCTGGACCCAGGTTTGGCAGACGTTGTCAGATTCAGAATCGCTAGACCGTAAGTTCATCAACTGTGATTTTGAGATGCTTATTACAACTTTTTTGTTAAGCGTGCAGGATCAGTATACCTATTGTTTTAGATAAACTGTAGGGTGGCAAAGACAGCACTGACGGCAGGCTGAACGGTGGTCCAGTCTTTAGAACCTTGACAAAGGTGCTTTTGACTGCGCGCGTGTCCGTGCGTGCGCGTGCCCATGCGTGCAGTGGATGGTACTAGTTTGAAGTGGTAGTGACGGGGAGCGGTGCCTCCAATAAAACTGATGTGTTTTTTTATGTGAGACTAAAGAATATAATCATAATCCGTTTTTCACCATTTTAAGGAGGGAGGGACGGTTCTACTTGAGGACAGCCTCAGTGACATCTGGTGATTTTGTCACCTGAAGTCAATTTATCAGAGCAAGTGGACTTTCCGTTCACTTGTACAGAATCTTTGGATTACTTGAAATTGCTAAAAATTTTATGGTAACAATCAAATTGAAACCCTACAACTTTCCCACAGAATTCTTACATAATGGTAACATTTATAATTCGATCAAATCCATCTGTGACATTTGATTATGTGAAAATGATCCATAAATTTTAATACTTAGTGAATGTTTGAGGAGTAGTATAAATAGTTCTCCATCTGGGCACATCTGCACCCTCTCCACAAGATAAGAGAAAACTTGCTTTTCTTTTTATAACATATGCTGTATTTTAAGGTAGAATTTCGTTTAAATGTAAAACATTGTTATTTTAAATATGAAATGAAATCTCATTTACTTTCATCTTCTGTTATACTTTCTAATTTAATTTTTAATCTGTTGGAGCCTTTCCCTTATTTGTGGGTAGTTAGTAAGGTAAAAAAAACAAACAAACAACAAACACATAGATTCTTCATGTAAACTTTTTTCACTTCTCCGTGCATCAGTCTAGCAAATTTGTATAACACCTCATAAGAGCAGTATATTTACTCACAATCTTCTCTCACATATTTTGAGAGATGTGTGAAGTGTTTTTGCCCCAAAGACAACTTCTGAGTGTTATTTTTTCTTTATTTTTGTTACATAACTGCATATGTGAATAAAAATGAGAAGCCATTGAAAGCCTTTCCTCTGGGGAGTAGAGTTTCTTTAAATCACTTTTACAACAGCATTTTTTGCCCTGTTTTTGTTTGCTTGTTTGTTTGTTTCAGGTGTGTGATTTCTGATTTACTAATACAAATTCTCTGATGAACTATCTAGGGGCCTATGACCCTGTCCCATCTTCGGCCTGTCCAACTAGTTACTGGCCTTGCAGCATGACAGAGTGTTTTAAACAAATCTCCTCTGTTCACCCAGACTCACTTTAAAAGAGCTCTGAAACTGATCCAGGCGCAGATGGCCGGGTCTCACCAGCCTTCCCAGCCTGCTGTAACTTCCACCACTGCCGCCATTTTACACAGCGAGATAGATGGAGCGGAAAATAATATTAATCTTCGAGAGGAGGATTCATGCATTATTGGTCTCAGAGAACCTATCATTTAAAAACAATTTACCACCACAAACTGGGCACCATTTTAGGGAAACATGAAACAGAACAGAAGAAATCTGTTTTCTAATGATCCAGCTAGGTGGTTCCAACAAAGGCACTGTATTGAGCTATCAGTTTTCTTGTATTTTAGTAACACCACTAAACCATACTGTGTCTGAAAATAGGAGAAAACCAGGAGAAAACCAGTGTCAAGATCCTTTTCTCTTTGCCTGACTCCCAGTTTTTTTACTAAAGCAGGTTACTATTATTGAATTGTGTAGTTCGATAAAAATAGAAACTGGGATAGAAATGATTAACTGTATGAAAGATTTCCTTTTTTTTTTTTTTTTTAAAGATTTTTAAAATTTATTTGACAGAGAGAGGCACAGCGAGAGAGGGAACACAAGCAGGGAGAGTGGGAGAGGGAGAAGCAGGCTTCCTGCTGAGCAGGGAGTCGGATGTGGGGCTCGATCCCAGGACCCTGAGATCATGACCTGAGCTGAAGGCAGACGCTTAATGACTGAGCCACCCAGGCACCCCAGTACATTTGATTTTCGCCTGTTAATCTTTCTCATGTCAATGTGATTCTTAGTCCACCTGGAGGGACCCTTGAAGGGGACAGGAACTCTTGTTCCCTGACAGAGTTAACAAAGAAGAATCTCTCATCTCATTTTTGTTTTCTGTTGATAGGGGTTATTAGATCATTAATCATATTTGTTCCTGAGGTTAGCCCACAAAAGTGTGAGTGGAGTATATTTAGGAATTAAGAATATATTAGGAATTTTATAGAATTTTTAGTGATTTTTTTTCCAAGAAGATAGATAACTAAGCCACATGGGGTTTAGGCATACTGTCTATCCTTTTGAATACAAATAGATTATGTACTCATCAAGAGGAGTTTGAGAAGGGTTTATTAAGCATGTTTTTTCTTTTTTCCATTTATGGCTTCTTAAAGCATTGTAACAAGGGTATTTGGTACCACGGTTCCTGCTTGTCCCTGGGAGTCCAAAGTCCACACTCTTCACTGTGGGTGGGGGGGCTCAGGAGGATCCTGGGTGGTGAAGATGAGGCTGCACTAAGGAGTTGGATATGGGCCGAGCAAAGTCTCAAGGCACCTTGTTTCTCAGTCTTGCCAAAAAGTCAGTGGGCAGGCTGTTATGTAGGTGAACTGTGAAAGGAACAAGCAGGACCACAGCTCTCACCTCTCACTGGTGAGACTTAAAAAGAGACGTTGAGGGGTGCCTGGGTGGCTCAGTCGTTAAGTGTCTGCCTTTGGCTCAGGTCATGATCCCAGGGTCCTGGGACGGAGTCCCACATCAGGCTCCCTGCTCTGCGGGAGTATCTCCTTCTCCCCCTGCTGTGTTCTCTCTCTCGCTGTGTCTCTGTCAAATAAATAAATAAAATCTTGAAAAAAAAAAAAGAGACCTTGAATTAGAAGATGGATGCTCATTTACCTGCGGGACTGAAACTCATCCCCATCTAAGATCTTGGAGGTAAGATGAGTAACCATCTCCTTGGTTGAGGTGGAAGGTACTCAAGACCATGACTCCCCTGACTTGGGGCAGGAGGAGAACGTAGGAGATGAGAATTCTTCCTGTGGGAAGGAAGGTATTTGGAACGAAGAGGCTTGAAGAAGCATCTGCCCCAGCTAAATGCTAACAGCTCCCCTCCTATGTGCTGATTGCTTTCTGAAGTATCTGGACATGCCTGCCCTGTCTGGTGAGCTGGTCCTGGGCCACTGAATGGTGGTAAAGGGGAGGGGAGGCCTGTCCATCAAACCACCCTCAGCCTCTAGGGAGGAGAGGGCTTTAACCTTTCCAGGGGATTATGTCAGGGTTTTGTGGGGGTGGGTGGAGGAATCACAAGAACCAAGGAGAGCCCACCCCAAAGCCACAGCAGTCAGTGTCAGACTGTCCCATGGTGCTTGGAAAGCCTGGAGAGGATTATGGGAGATATCACCAACAGTAAATATCCTAAGTAACCCTGATGACATCTAGAGGGGCAGGGGTCAGTGCCAACTCCTCTGTGACTTTAGTAAGGGAGGAAGGTGGGGGAGTGCTAGAGAGAGACTGTGAGTGTGCATAACCATAGTCTTTCTCACATCTTTAGGAAGATTGAAATTTCATCTGCTTCTAATGATTAAACTTTGTTAGTTGTTTTATAAATGGAAACAAAGGATTCTTCAATAAAGGAGATAGTGGTAATTTTTTTTAAATTTAAATTTTACTGGGCACCTGGGTGGCTCAGTTGGTTAAGCAACTGCCTTCGGCTCAGGTCATGATCCTGGAGTCCCGGGATCGAGTCCCGCATCGGGCTCCCTGCTCAGTGGGGAGTCTGCTTCTCCCTCTGACCCTCCCCCCTCTCGTGCTCTCTCTATCTCATTCTTTCTCTCAAATAAATAAATAAAATCTTTAGAAAAAAAAATTTTACTTTAATCTCTTCTTACAAACTAGGCAGTCATATAGGCCTTTGGTCAGTTCCTAGAACTTTCCTGCCTCAAGGTCTTTGCTCAGGACATTTGCCCTACTTGGAACACTCTTTCCCCCACTTGGCAGAACTGGCTCTTTTTCATCCATTATGATGATATAAACGGTATATCATCAGACAGTATCTCCTTAACTACCTTATCTGATTAAGATCTTTGCGTCTGTTGTCGTTCTCCTATTCATCTCCTTTCCAGCATTTCTCAAAATCTGTAATTATTGTATCTATGTATTTCTTTTTTTTTTTAGGTTTTTTTTTTATTCTTATGTTAATCCCCATACATTACATCATTAGTTTTAGATGAAGTGTTCCATGATTCATTGTTTGTGCATAATACCCAGTGCTCCATGCAGAATGTGCCCTCCTCAATACCCACCACCAGGCTAACCCATCCTCCCTGTATCTATGTATTTCTTTTCTTCTTGTCTGTCCCATTGGAATGTAATATTCATGAGGGCAAGGATCTTGTCTGTCTTGTTTAACTTTTGTCTTTACTACTTAGCACAATGCTTGGCATGCGGAAAAAGAAAAATTGTTAATCAATGAACAAATGTAAGTCTGATACATTTACAACATTTAGTTGTGTTATAAGTGTTGGCAGGAAATTTTTGGAAAGGCAGCATCTCACTGGTTTCAAGAAACCTACCTCTTACCTGAATAGACATTTTTCTAAAGAAGACATAGAGATGCTCAACATCACTAATCATCAGGGAGATACAAATCAAAACCATAATGAGATATCACCTTATACCTGTCAGAATGGCAAAATAAAAAAGAAGAAATAACAAGTGTTGACGAGGAGGTGGAGAAAATGGAACTCTTGTGCACTATTGGTGGGAATGTAAATTGGTACAGGTATTATGGAAAACAGTATGGAGGTTTCTCAAAAAAATTAGAAATAGAAATACCATACATATGATCCAGTAATTCCACTACTGGGTGTTTGCCCAAAGGAAAAAAAAAAAACAATTCAAAAAAATATTTACTCCCCTATATTTATTGCAGCATGATTTACAATAGCCAAGATATGGCAGCAACCTGTGTCCATTGATAGATAAAGAAGATGTGGTATATATGTACAATGGAATATTACACAGCCATACAAAAGGATGAGATCTTGCCATTTGCAACAACATGGATGGACTGTGAGGGTATTATACTAAGTGAAATAAGTCAGACTGAGAAGACAAATACCATATGGTTTCATTCCTATGTGGAATCTAAAAAACAAAACAAATGAATAAACAAACAGCAGAATCAGACTTATAAATACAGAGAACAAATTGATGATTGCCAGAGGGAAGTAGCTTGTGAGGATAGGCAAACGGGGTGAAGGGGAGTGGAAAATACAGGCTTCTAGTTATGGAATGAATAAGTCACAGGAATAGAAGGCACAGCGTAGGGAATATAGTCAATGATACTGTAATAGCGTTGTATGGTGATAGATGATAGCTACACTTGTCGTGAGTATAGCATAATGTATGAAGATGTTAAATCATTACGTTGTACACCTGAAACTAACATTGTGTATCAACTATACAAAAAAACCCCACAGAACCTACCTCTTAATACAAAATTGTTGGAGAGATTCTGAAGTCATTCTTCTGGTGTACTCCCTTGCAAAAAAATGAATCAATTATCAAGAGAAATCTCATTTTTGTCCATTTTTTTTATTGCCCTTCCTTCTTGACTATTTGCTAATGATTTTAAAAAGATGCTGCACTGTAGGATAATTCGACTAAGAAAAGAAGGTAGTATGTTTTAACATCTGCTACCCTAATGATCATTAGCATTGACCTCTTGATTTGGCCAGAAGGGAGGATAGTACACTCAGTAAAGGGGCAACTTTCACAGGTGAAGGAAAGTCTTTCTTTGGTATAGGTATTGCTTCCCTAATATTTTTCCTAGTGTTGTTTCAAAAATCTAATGGCTGACTTTGTGGGAGACAATTCTTCATCAGTTTCTTGTGTTTCTGCGTGTTTTACATGAACTTTTGTTGCCAACTATTTTTTCAAGGATGTTTGTATGGCAAAGTCTTGGAAGATAGCGATGGTGTCTATCTTAAGGCAGGGGGCAGATTTGTTTGCTGTTCAGTATGATAAAGATGATCTCTCCCTCTGGAACAAAGGTTGAGCAGGTTTGCTTGCAGTGCCCTTTAAACTTTGGGATTTCCAAAAGTGTGGGGCTCCGAAGCTGGGATACAAACCCATTGTGTATGTAGTATCTAACGCTGGCTACTGGACCTTGACCTGTAGCACTTGAGGGGGAGGTAAGGAGAACTGAGGTCAACATGAACGTCATGCTCCCTGCTGTGCTGCAAGTAATGAAGTTCTTTGTCTTTGATTCACACGACACACGTCTTCTTATCTGGGAGTCCTCAGCCCCATGCTTGTCCTGTCCCCCTGAGTGGAAAGCTTGGGAGCTACGATTCCCAGACTTCCTTACAGTTGGCTTCCAGTGGGATCTTCTAATGGGAGGGAGTCTTATGTGATGAGAAGGTGGATGCCAGCGGAAGCCCTTGGACTTCTGGCTCTAGCAGCAGTGCGGAAGTGCAGTGGGACTGCCTGCTGGGTGTCAGCGTCAGAGCCAGCAGCTGCTGCAAATGTCGTCCCACGGCTTTGGGCAGAACTGCATGGCCCCTTGGGGTTCCTGATGTGCTAATACCTCCTTCCCTTCTGATCGCCCCTCGGCCTTCCAACGATGTTACAGCCCCATTCCCTGCGTTTATGTCTTTTCTGTTCTAAGTAACCAGAGTGCTTTCTATTTTTCTGCTTGAATCCTGACTCCCCCCCACCCCCCCATTTAGGGCTCTTCTGGCAAGCTCGTGTGGAGGACAGCAGAACTACCAAGGCCTAAAGGTCTCAGCAAACTTTTTTGAAACTAAGATGGGTGGATCTGAGGAAAGATTTTGGCCAGACTTACCTTTCCAGTCTCAGGAGTAGCTGCTGGAACAGAGACTGTTGTGGGGTTGCTCCAAAGACCCAGGGTCACATACATGTGCTAATTAGATGAGAGAAGCAAAATGGAAGGGAAGCATTGGAAAGTGGCTGCAAGCCTTTTGAGAAAAAGCAGCCTCGTCTGCTAATAAAACGTGGGCCAATGACCAGGTCTTCATTATCTTCCCCTCCTTATTGGAGGAAAAAGTGAGGGGAATGCATGGGAGCCCCCAGACTGCCTGGGGAGCTGGACACGTCTGCTTCTCAGTGAGCAGTGGTGGAAAGGGAGGCGGGAGAAGCTGTCCCCACTCTACAACCTAACACTCAACTCACTCTGTCAAGTCAAAGAGGAATGAGAAGGACAAGCCCATATTTTGTAATTGAGACACTCACATGGGTAAAATGATGATGTGTATTTCATTTGCTTTCCCTTTTATCACCAACACAGAAGTTGGTGTGCTTCTTGTGCAGCTGAGTTCTTGCCGGTGAGATCCCAAATCCAGTAAAACCAGGGGATGCTTTGTGTTTATCCATTCCGAAACTCACTGGAAGTTTTCAGGAAGAAATCTTGATTTGAAAAGGTTAGGGGTTTATGAACGCTTGGATTTGACCTCAGACAAAACGCTTAAATCCTACTAGATTTATACTGGAAAAGGAAAGAAGCCACACACATCCAGAGAGGTCTTTTTTTTTTTTTTTTAATTTTTTATTTATTTGCGAGAGAGAGAATGAGAGAGAGAGAGCATGAGAGGGGGGAGGGTCAGAGGGAGAAGCAGACTCCCTGCCGAGCAGGGAGCCCGATGCGGGACTCGATCCAGGGACTCCAGGATCATGACCTGAGCCGAAGGCAGTCGCTTAACGGACTGAGCCACCCAGGTGCCCTCCAGAGAGGTCTTGATGAAAGTTTATGCCCTGGGAATGGTCAAGTTGGGAGTAGCTTGGAGCAGTGGAAGGTAATGGAAGCAGTATCTCTCCTCAATTATGTGATTCACTATGTAGCTGCTGACATTTCTCCCGATATTTCACAGCTGATCATGGAGCTGACACACTGGTTTCTTCAATAAAACTAATGATGTTTTTCAGTGCAGCCAGCTCCTGTGTTTTGCCTGGTATGTGCATGCTGATGCCATCAAAGAAAAAGTCCCATTTCTTTTTTGGAAACTGGAAAGGTTGTCAGCAGCTTCAAAATGATGCCGTGCTTCTTAGCCAAGTAAAACTTGGCCTGGAAGAAAAATTGTGATACTCTGGGTACAGATGGGGTCTCTGGATGCTTGGCACCACACTTGACTTTACTGCCTGGTGACATGTCAGAGTGACTCACTGTTTTTGACACGGGCATGTGCTGGCATCGAGAATTCTGAAAGAAGTCGTGCTTACTGCTATGAAAAGTGTTAAATTCACAACTAGCTTCTTTTCAAGAGGTTTCGTTAAGAAAATGGGAGCTAGATACAAAGTTCTTCTCTATTCCACAATTTACTGGTTTTCCGAAAGCAAATCTTGGAACAAGTGGTTGGATAGCTGTTGGAAGTTTCCCTTTGTTGAGAGAAAAAGAAAGGAAATCTATTTTTAGGATAGTTTTGACATGGGAATAGCTCGTTCATGGCCTGACTTATCTGGCAGATATTTTTAGTCACATACCTGAGTGAATCTTTCGACTGAAGGTTCTGCAGTGACAATTGGGGGTGCTATTGGAAAATCACAAGCTCTTTGGCCAAACTGCTGCTGGAGTTGGCCAAGTACGTATGTGAATTTTTTGTTGCTAGATAAAGATGTGTGGAAATGGGAATGCTGAAGAAGTAGCATTGTACAGATTCCTGGCAATATGGTAGAGTTTATTTGAAAGTTATTTTGCTTAGATAACCTTAAATAGGAATTTGTATTTGAAATGCCTTCCCTACTGACAAAGATGGCATCAATGATTCAGACTTTGCTAAAGATACTATGATAGTTAATTTTATGTGTCAATGTGACTGGACCATGGTGTGCCCAGGTATTTAGCCAGATATCATTCTGGGTGCTTCTGTGAGGGTATTTCTGGATGAGTTTAACATTTAAGTTGGTAGATTAACTAAAACAGATTGCCCTCCCTAATGTAGGTGGCTTCATTCAATCAGTTTGAAGGCCTGAATGGAATAAAAAGGCTGACCCTCCCTTGAGGAAGACAGAATTCTTCCTACTGCCTTTGAACTGGGATATTGGCCTTTTCCCGCCTTTGAACTTGAATGGAAACATTGTTACTTCCTGGGTCTCAAACCTGCTAGCCTTTGAATTGGAACTATACCACTGGACCTCCTGGAACACGCCAGCCTTCACAATCATGTGAGCCAATTTCTTTCTCTCTCTATCTCTGAGTCTGTCTCTATGACTACATCCTTTTGGTTTTGTTTCTCTGGAGAAACTTGACTAACATAGATACCTTTGCTGATGTGAGGATAAAAGAGAGAATTTGACTTAGAGTCAGTTCAGAGTCCTAGAGAATCCTGGTGTTGTTTGATACAAGCTTAATTTGGCCAATCAGATGATGGTAGTTTTGATTCCATTAACTGCAGAAAAATACTGTAACATTAAGGGCTGCCTCCAAATTCCTCTTAGAACTGTCTTTGTTGGGAATCGTACCTTGATAAATGTGTAACAGGGGTGGATTTTGTCAGTACTAAATTTTGCCTAGGTGCTGGAACCGGTGACTTGCACCTCCAGACTTTGGCAAATCCTGGGCTTTTGTGAAATGAAGAGTCTATATGACACATTTTGGATGTGGGGGAAGTCTAGATAGAAGTCCTCCTGGTGGACGATCCACGGGTAACAAGTCTTATGCCATCAGCAATGGGAGGATTGCTAACATACCCCTGTGGGATAGTTACTGAGCCAGCTGTGATTGTCACTGGAATAGCTGGGGATGGTGGGTGAGCATCAGCATAGCTTCCATCAGGCTCCCTGCAGAGGGTGCTTTAGAGATCTAGCTGCCCTTGATGGTGACTTTGCTCTTTCACTTGCTGTCCCCCCACTCCCCTTTGTGATTCAGCCCTTCCTCCCGCCTCCTCTCAGGTGATGCTCCAGTACACACTCTTGTCCCTGTCGCCTCCTTACCCAAGGAACCCTCATTTAATTCCCATGGAGCTTTGAGGGTGGAATTGTCTCCTTCAGTTTTCTTTTTAACAAATTATTATAAATAAATTCCATGCTCTGTTTCCCTCAAGGCTTTCCTGTTCCCCACTTAACAGCCCATTGCAGATATAAACCAGAAATCCAAAGGTGAACAAAGAGCAGAAATCCAGCAAAAAGTGAAACCCTACATTAGGTTTTTTTGCTTTTTGTATGCCTGCTTTTATGATTCTAATTCTTTTCAAGGCACATGGCTGCCTCTTACTGACTGGGTCAGTACAAAGAAGTGGTATAAGAACAACAAAAACAAGGTACAGTGATTATCACTGGGTCAAAGGGGAGCCCCCTTGAGGCCTGGACAGCAACGAGTCTCAAAGCTTCAGAGAATGGCCATAACTGCTTTGTCTAATAGAAAGATAAACATTTAGAGTCAGTAAAATAGTACAACATTGTTTGATGTGACCTTTCTGCACCCCCCTCCCTGAAAAAAGATGCAGTCAAATCTATTAATGTCACAAAACCTTGTGTGTGAGAAGGGCCTATGGTGGAATCAGTGTTGGGTGAGATAAGGCAGAATGTAAGGACTTCAGGGCTTAGAAGTGAGGCCGGGCAGATGCCAGATGGTGCAGGATTAGCAGAAATCTTGAGATAGAGCTTTGGATTTCATGAGCTGTAGAATTATTGATTACAAGGAAATTTTACCTCAAGACCAAGGGGGCAGCGAGGCCTCCAGCTGCCTTGAGGGGTTATAATAATTCACATCTTTGCGATTAAGTACTTATTAGGAACCAGCAATGGAAATAAGGTGGATCTTAAAGCTGACAAGTGTGTTAGGTCAAAGAGCACTGTCATATGAACTTCTTATTCTTGCCAGATAACTCCAGAATTCTCATTTCTGAGCAGTCATCAAGCTTATTTTCATTTCATCTGAACAATTTTAATTTAGTTCACATTTTCAGGAAGTTGCCATGAATTTCTATAAGAAAAAAAAAGAAAGTGCACCAGCCAGGGCTGATAAGACAGAAAAGGATTTTTCAGAAAGGCTGTGGGATTGTTCCCAGAGTTTCCAGGAGGGCTGGCGAGGGAGCCTGGTGACGCTGGCAGGAACAGTTGCAGACTAGGAGAGCCGTGGCTGGGATGGCACCACAGAACCAAACTCAGGGAGGACCACTGCCGCTGTTAGGGGCCCCGTATGTCTCAGTTTTTTATCACTGTCACAGAAGGCGCTGAACAGTACACCTAGCTGCCACTTCCCCCAACACCATAACGGATTTGCTACTGTTACCTGCTTCTTTGTCCAAATTGAGAATGCCAGGCTGCTGCATTTAATGAACCCAATCTGTGCCAGGAGTCCATGTCCCAACTGTCAGAGGAGATGGGGAACAAGCTTCTGGGTTTTGTGGCTCCCATGGTGGGAAGTAAGTTTGAGCAGTGAACGGGGTTAATATGCCAGGAAGTCAAAAGAGAAATAGAAATTACAATCCTATGCAATATTGAGAGAAATGATTTTTTTTTTTAAGAATTTATTTTTAGGGGGGCTCCTGGCAGGCTCCGTTGGTAGAACATGTCACTCTTGATCTCAGGGTCATCTCTTTGTTCCCCACGTTGGGTGTGGAGCCTACTTAAAAAAATAAAATAAAATAAAATCCTTAAAAAATTTTTTTATTTTTAAGGAATCTCTACACCCAATGTGGGGATTGAACTCATAACCCTGAAAGCAAGAGCCGCAAGCTCCACCGACTGAGCTAGCTGGGTGCCCTGAGAGAAATGATTTTTTTTTTAATAAAAATGGTTTCTTTTTCTGTGTTGCCTGGGTGAAAGCAGGAAACATTCAAAGCAATAATATAAATTGCATATAAAAATGAACTCAGTTTTTTTTTTTTTTTTTTTTTTTTACTTGAAGTAGAGTTGACATACAATGTTGTATCTGTTTCAGGTTTACAACATAGTGATTTGACAACTCAGTATATTACCCAGTGCTCACCAGGTAAGTGTAGTTACCATCTGTTACCATCTGTCACCATACAAAGTTATTATATTATTGACTATATTCCCTATGCTGTACTTTTCATCCGTGTGACTTATTTATTTTAAAGATTTTATTTTTATTTATTTGAGAGAGAGAATGAGAGAGAGAAAGCACATGAGAGGGGGGAGGGTCAGAGGGAGAAGCAGACTCCATGCCGAGCAGGGAGCCCGATGTGGGACTCGATCCGGGACTCCAGGATCATGACCTGAGCTGAAGGCAGTCGCTTAACCAACTGAGCCACCCAGGCGCCCCTGACTTATTTATTTTATAACTGAAGGTTTGTACCTCTCAATCCGCTTCACTTATTTTGCCTATCCTCCCACCCTCTTTCCTCTGGCAACCATTGTTTTTTTCTGTTTATTAATGAGTTTGTTTCTATTTTGTTAGTTTCTTTTGCTTCTTAGATTCCACATATAAGTGAAATCATATGGTATTTGTCTTTCTCTGTCTAACTTAATTCACTTGGCATAATACCCTCTAGGTCCATTCATGTTGTCTCACATGACAAGATTTCAGTCTTTTTTATAGCTGGGAAATATTCCATTGTATATAGAGTTGATCCTTGAGCAACATGGGTTTGAACTGCATGTGTTCACTTGTAAGTTAATTTTTTTCAATGAATACAGTACTGTAAGTATATTTTCTCTTTTTTATGACTTTCTTAAAACCATTTTCTTTTCTCTGGCTTACTTTATTTTAAGAATACAGTATGTAATACATATAACATACTAAATATGTTTTCATTGACTATGTCATCACTAAATTTTCTGGTGAAGAGTAGGCTATTAGTAGCTAAGTTTTTCGGGAGTCAAAAGTTCTATGTGGATTTTAGACTGGACAAATGTCGGTCTCCCAACCCCCTCTGTTGTTTAAGGTCTACTATATATACCACTTCTTCTTTGTCCATTCGTCTACCATGGACATAGGTTGCTTCCATATCTTTGCTATTGTAAATAATGCTTCAATAAACATAGGGGAACACATATTTTTTTGAATTAATGTTCTCGTTCTCTTTGGGTAAATACCCAGAAGTGGAATTACTGGGTTGTGTGGTATTTCTATTTTTAATTTTTTTGAGAAAACTCCACACTATTTTTCATGGTGGCTGCACCAATTTACTTTCCCACCAACGGTGCCCATGGGTCCCCTTTCTCCACATCCTCATCAGCACTTGTTATTTCTTGTCTTTTTGCTACTAGCCATTCTGACTGGTGTGAGGGGATACCTCATCGTAGTTTTAATTTGCATTTCCCTGATGATGACTGATGTTGAACATCTTTTCATGTGTCTTTTGGCCATCTGTGTGTCTTCTTTGGAAAAATGTCTATTGAGGTCTTCTGCTCATTTTTAATTGGATTATTATTATTTGGTGTTAAATTGTATGAGTTCTTTATAGATTTTGGATTTATATTGGATAATTTATTTGCAAATATCTTCTCTTACTCAGTAGGTTGCCTTTTCATTTTGTTGATGGTTTCCTTTGCTGTGCAAAAGATTCAGGTATTTTTAGATAAAAATTTTTTTGGAGTAGATCCATAGGTTTTATGAACTTTTCAAAAAGCCAATGTCTTCTCATACTTTTCCCCAGTGCCAAATTTTCTTTTTCAGCTTGAAAAGCTTGAATACATCATGCTCAAAGCTCAAAATGTCCCTTAAGTATATGAGAACTATGCTTAAATTATCTCATAATAAAAAAATACAAATTTAAATTACAGTAAAATACCATTTGTTGCCAATCAGATTGGCAAAACCTAGAAGTTTGATGTATAGTCTGTTAGTGAAGCTGTTTGGAAACTCTTTCTTACATTGCTAATGGGAATATAAAATTGTCTGACCTCTGTGGAGGAAACTTTGTGGCAATACATAGCAAAATTACACATGCATAATTCTTATAGGAATTTTTCTCAAAGATAACCAGCAAAAATATAAAATAAAATAACATATACACAGAGCTTTCATTGTAGCATTGTTTTTTGTTTTGTTTTTAAAGTTTCATTAATTTATTTGAGTAATCTCCACACCCAACATGGGGTTCGAACTTACCACCCCAAGATCAAGAGTCACATGTTCCCACTGACTGAGCCAGCCAGGCATTATTTGTAATGCTAAATGTGGTAGACAGAATTCTAAGATAGACCTAAGATTCTCACCCCTACTCCATGTATACCTTGTATAATCCCCTCCTCTTGAGTGCAAGTAGAATTTGTGAATATGATAGGATAGCAATCTCAGGATTAGGCTACATTGTATGGCAAAGGTAAAGGAATCTTTCAGTCATAATTAAGGTCCCTAATCAGCTGACTTAGAGCTAGTCTAAAGGAAGATCATTCTGAGTAGGTCTGACCTAATCAGGTGAATCCTTAAAAAAGATTGTCTTGATGGCTTTGGAGAAGTAAACTCCCATATGTGAGAGGACCTCTGGAAAGGGTCTTGAGTACTATCATCCCAGCTGACAGCTAGCAAGAAAATGGGAACTTCACTTTAAAACCACAAATAACTGAATTCTGCTAACAACCAGTAAACTTGGAAGAGGACTCCAAGCTTCACGTGAGATCACAGACTTGGATAATACTTTGATTTCAGCCTGGTGTGATGCAGAGCAGTAGACCCAGATAACCTGTGTTCAGACTCTCAACCCACGGAAACTGTGAGATAATAATTTTTTTTATTAGGTTACTGAATTTGTGATAATTTGCTATACAGCAATAGAAAACTAATACACTGAAAAAATACTACCAAAATGTCCACCAACAGGGGACAGATTGAATAGACTATGGTACATCCACACAATGGAGTACTGTGTAGTTTAAAAAGGAATAAAGAAGATATAGGTGAGGAATGTTTTGTCCAAGTGCTATCTTTTATATAAGAAAAGGGGAATATGAATACTTATATGCCTATTCTTATATTTAAAAAAATGGCAGGATGATTAACCACAATAAGCAAAAATGGTTACTTAGAAGGAACTTTGGGGGGGGGCAAGGAGGAGGAGACAGGACCGATGATAGTCTTTTGTGAATATACCTTCTTATATTTTTTGACTTTGCTATGTTGGTTTACATAATTAAAAACAAAAATAAAAAAGAACCCTTAAACATTAAAAACTAATAGAAATAAATAAATCTATCTGCATGCATATTAATTTGATAGCATAATCACACACATGAATGAATGAATGAATGAGTGAATGAATGAATGAATGGAGTTTTTTAGGGGGAGGAGGGGCAGCGAGAGAGGGAGAGAGAGAACCCCAACCAGGCTCCATGCCCAGCACAGAGTCTGACCCAGGCCCGATCCCACAACCTTGAGATCATGACGGGAGCAGAAATCAAGAGTTAGATACTTAACCAACTGAGCTACCCAGGCACCCCAGAAATGAATTATTTAAAGATACTTTAGAACACAGTATTTTGACTGTTCCTTTCTAGTGAGATGGATTTTATCCTACTCAAGTAGGATAAACACAAAGAGGTCCACACCCAGACAAATCTTAGTAAAAATGGTGAAAGCCAAAACAGAGAAAAATCTTGAAACAAGTGAGAGAAAAATGACTTTTCACATACAAGGAAACTCCAGTAGGATTAATGAATGACTTCTAATCAGAGACAATGTAGGCTGGAACATAGTGGGATGACATATTCAAAGCTGAAAGAAAAAAATTACCAACTAATAATCTTACATTCTGCAAGAAAGTGAAGTAAAGACATTCTCAGATAAACAAAAACTGAGACAATTCATTGCTAGGAGATCCACCTTACCTGAAATACTAAAGGAAGTGCTTCAGGCTGAAAGCAAATGATCCCAGACCTTAATTCAGTTGTACACTAGAAAACACAAAGCAGTGGTAAAGGTAAGTATGTAATTATAAGAGATAATATAAATGCACATTTCTTTTTAAAAAAATTTTTTTTAAAGATTTTATTTATTTATTTGAGAGAGTGAGCAAGAGACAGAGAGACAGGACAAAGGAGCAGGGGGAGGGGCAGAGGGAGAGGGAGAAGTGGACTCCTCACTGAGCAGGGAGCCTGACGTGGGGAATGAAAATGTTCTAAGAGTCATTGTGGTGATGGTTGCACAATTCTGGTGAATATAATAAAAATTGAATGGTATACCTTAAAAGGGTGAATTGTGTAATATGTGTTATATCTTAAAAAAATTTTTTTTAAGATTTTATTTATTTATTTGACAGAGAGAGACACAGCGAGAGAGGGAACACAAGCAGGGTGAGTGGGAGAGGGAGAAGCAAGCTTCCCACTGAGCAGGGAGCCCAATGCGGGGCTTGATCCCAGGACCCTGAGATCATGACCTGAGCCGAAGGCAGATGCTTAACCGACTGAGCCACCCAGGCGCCCCTTCCAAGGACTTTATTGTGTTTCTCCTTCTCCTGGTGGTAATGGAAACTTCTGTTTGGACCCATTATTGTTTTTCATCCCTATGGCAACAATCATCACTCCAAGATGTGAACATCTGATCTAAGGCAGACCACTTAGAATTTTTCCCCTCAGATTTTTTTTTTTTTCCCAAAGTAAAGCTGGGAGAGAAAAGCTCTCTTTTCTCTCTGGTGTGGGAGTATAAGGATGCAAGCCCCAGATGATTCTGGTCAGAGTTTCAGGTTTGAGTAGCCATTGATCTTTAGAAAATGAAGCCGATATGAAAGGAGAAGGAAAAATGTGAGTGAGTGAGTGAGTGAAAGAGAGAGAGAGAGAGACAGAGAATGGGAAAGGAGGAGAAGGAAGAGATGTTATTTGAGTTCTATTTAATATGCTCATCTTAAATAATTTTTTAAAAGAATTTATTTATTTATTTATTTAGAGAGTGAGCTGGGGGAGGGGCAGAGAGAGCGATTCCAAGCAGATTCTATACTGAGCACTGAGCCTGAAGCAGGGCTCAATTCCATGACCCTGTGTCCATGACCTGAGCAGAAAGAGTCAGACACTTAAGAAACTGAGCCACCCAGGTCCCCCTCATCTTAAATAGTTTTTGAGAGGATTAGACATAATATGTGTAAAACGGCTGACTTTTTAGAATTTTAATAAATGGCATTGTTTTTACTAAATAACAAATTACTTATTAAATCTCCTGCATTATTTAATTTCCTATATTTATATGACTTCTCTTACAACCAGATTGTCAATTACCTGAAGGCAAGAAACATGCATATTATACTTCCTTGTGTTCCAGAAAGCCTAGCATGGGCTAAGGTAATTTCTGTAAAAATGATATAGTTCATTGATAAGAACATGAAATTGAATTATTTGAGTATAGCACTAGAATGACCTTAGTACCTTCTAATGAAGGTAGACTTGTTTTCTGTCAATTTATCCCATGTTAGAAGTGGCATTTTAATGTAAGCTCTTCTGAGGAGTATTATTTTTTCAGTTAGTGGAAGAAGTATGGTTAGTCAGTTAAATTCTAAAAAGGGTTTTTCTTGGAAATTCATGGATGAGATGTTATTGCCCATGTAATTTAGGTTCTAATGTTGAATATTTAAGGCACATTTTTAGCTTAATTGCTGGAAAGCAATATTACCACAAGTTGAAATAATTTTAAAATAGGGAAGACTTAAAATTATAGTGAACATGTCATTTAGAATAATTGGCATTCTAAACAAAATCTGAAAGAAGTCATTAGAGGTATTCAGAGCAATTAGCTGATGATTCTTAAAAGGCCCATGTAAGTTGAATTTATTTATTCTATACATTTAGAGGCTTTAGATATAAATTGCTGTCCTAGTTTTTAATAAGTAAAACTCTTTTATTTTTTTTCAAAACCAAATTGTTTAGAACCCTAAAAATATCTATTGCTATTTTGAATATAAAGCTTACTTACTTATAAAATATGATGTCTGGTCCATATTTCAAAATTTTAAAAATAAGAGTATGTCTTATTACAACATCTAGGTGACACATATCTTATAGCTTCCTCTTTTTAGCTAATGATAATTTTTAACAACTACTTCATTCTCAGGAAATGGTACAATTAAATAAAAAATTTGTTAGGGCACCTGGGTGGTTCATTCCGTTAAGCATCTTGGTTTTGGCTCAGGTTATGATCTCAGGGTTGTAAGACTGAGCCCCATGTTGGGCTCTGGGAGTCTACTTCCTCTCTCCCTCTCCTTCTATCTCTCTCCCCTGCCCCTGTTTGTGTGCACTCTCTCCAAAACTTATGAATGAATAAATAAATCTTTAGAAAAAAAATTGAAAATTTTTCATCTTAATATTTCCTTAGTTTTCCTTACATTAGTTTCAAAGGTAGAGTTCAGTGATTCATCAGTTGTATATAATACCCAGTGCTCATTACATCACATGCCCTCCTTAATGCCCATCACCTAGTTACCCCACCCCCCACCCACCTCTCCTCTAACAACCCTCAGTTTGTTTCCTAGAGTTAAGAATCTCTTACAGTTTATCTCCCTCTCTGATTTCATCTTATTTTATTTTTCCCTCCCCTCCCCTATGATCCTCTGTTTTGTTTCTTAAATTCCAAATATGAGTGAAATCATATAATAATTATGTTTCTCTGATTGACTTATTTTACTTAGCATCATAACCTCTAGTTCCATCCACATCACTGCAAATGGTAAGATATAATTTTTTTGATGGCTGAATAAGATTCCATTGTGTGTGTGTGTGTGTCTACATGCCACATCTTCTTTATCCATTCATCTGTCAGTGGACATCTGGGCTCTTTCCATAGTTTGGCTATTGTGGACATTGCTGCTATAAACATTGAGATGTAGATGCCCCTTTGCATCGCTATGTTTGTTTTCTTTGGGTGAATACCTAGTAGTGCAATTGCTGGGTCATAGGGGAAAATAGTTTCTTCTTGTGGTTTATGTAATATGTGAGCATAATTTTAATTATATAAGTCATAGAAAAAAACTGATGCTTTTGCTTGAGCTTAATATTTAATTTTATGTAAATATTTTAAAATTATATATATATTTTTAAATTTTATTATGTTATGTTAGTCACCATACAATACATCATTAGTTTTTGATGTAGTGATCCACGATCCATTGTTTTCATATAACACCCAGTGCTCCATGCAGTATGTGCCCTCCTTAATACCCATCACTGGGCTAACCAATCCCCCCTCCCCTCTAAAACCCTGTTTGTTTCTCAGGCCCATAGTCTCTCATGGTTCATCTCTCCCTCCAATTCCCCCCCCTCCATTTTTCCCTTCCTTCTCCTAATGTCCTCCATGTTATTCCTTATGTTCCATAAATAAGTGAAACCATATGATAATTGACTTTCTCTGCTTGACTTATTTCACTTAGCATAATCTCCTCCAGTCCCATGCATGTTGATGTAAAAGTTGGGTATTCATCTTTTCTGATGGCTGAGTAATATTCCATTGTATATATGGACCACATCTTCTTTATCCATTCATGTGTTGAAAGGCATCTTGGCTCTTTCCACAGTTTGGCTATTGTGGACATTGCTGCTATGAACATTGGGGTGCATATGGCCCTTCTTTTCACTACATCTGTGTCTTTGGGGTAAATACCCAGTAGTGCAATTGGTGGGTCATAGAGTAACTCTATTTTTAAATTTTTGAGGAACCTCCACACTGTTTTCCAAAGTGGCTGTACCAACTTGCATTCCCACCAACAGTGTAAGAGGGTTCCCCTTTCTCCACAACCTCTCCAACATTTGTTGTTTCTTTCCCTGTCCATTTTTGCCATTCTAACTGGTGTAAGGTGGTATCTCAGTGTGGTTTTGATTTGGATTTCCCTGATGGCTAATGATGATGAACACTTTTTCATATGTCTGTTAGCCATTTGTATGTCTTCTTCAGAGAAGTGTCTTTTCATATCTTCTGCCCACTTTTTGACTTGATTATTTGTTTTTTGGGTGTTGATTCTGAGAAGTTCTTTATAGATTTTGGATACCAGCCCTTTATCTGTAGTGTCATTTGCAAATATCTTCTCCCATTCTGTGGCTTGCCTCTTTGTTTTGTTGACTGTTTCCTTTGCTGTGCAGAAGCTTTTTATCTTGATGAAGTCCCAAAAGTTCATTTTTGCTTTTGTTTCACTAGCTTTTGGAGATGTATCTTGAAAGAAGTTGCTGTGGCTGATGTCAAAGAAGTTACTGCCTATGTTGTCCTCTAGGATTTTGATGGATTCCTGTCTCACATTGAGGTCTTTCATCCACTTTGAGTTTATTTTTGTGAATGGTGTTAGAGAATGGTCGAGTTTCATTCTTCTGCATGTGGCTGTCCAATTTTCCCAGCACCATTTATTGAAGAGACTTTTTTTCCATTGCATGTTTTTTCCTGCTTTGTCAAAGATTATTTGACCATAGAGTTGAGGGTCCATATCTGGGTTCTCTATTCTGTTCCATTGGTCTGTATGTCTGTTTTTGTGCCAGTACCATGCTGTCTTGGTGATCACAGCTTTGTAATATAGCTTAAAATCGGGCAACGTGTTGCCTCCAGCTTTATTTTTCTTTTTCAACATTTCCTTGGTGATTCGGGGTCTTTTCTGATTCCATACAAATTTTAGGATTGTTTGTTCCAGCACTTTGAAAAATGTCATTGGAATTTTGATTGGGATAGCATTGAAGGTATAGATTGCTCTGGGTAACATAGACATTTTAACAATGTTTATTCTTCTGATCCATGAGCATGGAATATTTTTCCATCTTTTTGTGTCTTCTTCAATTTCTAAAATTATATTTTTGACTGCCATTTTTGTTCATGATGAATTAACCACGGATGAGATTTATCTTAAACAACTAAATAACCAGACAAAAGATATGAAACAATGGTTTTCAGATATTGGGCAACAGGCAGTATAGAAAAGTGATCGTTGAGAGAAGGGCACAAGCCAGGTGAGCCCAATGATTATCCAAGCTACAGGCTAATGGGAGTTTCTAGGCTTCAGTGCAGGGAGGAGAGCCCAACCAGAAACTGGCACTCTCTCTTGGTTGAGGAGATAGAGTGCAGAATTCATGGAGGCCAAGGCACTTAAAATGGAAAAGGCAGAGTACTGGAGAGAAGACAGTGCCCAGTGAGAGAGTTCTGGAGACGTGGCTCTCAGATATTTATTCAGAAAGGATCAGGCAGAACATCCCATGGAACTCACATGATGCCAGAAACGGCTTTTGTTTCCACCAGTAAGAGTGGAAAGGCCTTTTTATTCCCAAGGAATTTAGTGAAGAGTCAAATTAGCCCTGGATGAAGGGTAGAAAACTATGGCATGCAGGTCAAATCTGGCCTTTTTTGTGCAACTAGGGATGGTTTTACTTTTTTATTTTTATTTAAATTCCAGTTAACATATGGTGTAATATTAGTTTCAGGTGTACAATTTAGTGATTCAACACTTACATATAACACCTGATGCTCATCACAAGTGCAATCCTTAATCCCCGTCATCTATTTAAACTGTCCCCCCACCACCCAGCTCCCTGGTTTTACTTTTTAAAAGGGTTGTTGAAGGCAAGTAAAGAAGAGTATGCAACAGGTTATATGTGGCCCACAAAGCCTAGCTATTAACGATGTGGTCTTTACAAAAAGTTTTCTGAGCCCTGCCCTAGACTAATGGCTGTTTAAACCTGCCTAATAAAGCTTAGAAGAAAATCTCAAAATATCTGTTTTCAAGTAAATTAACCACATCTTGGAACAGAGCCTAAAAATATGTAAAGAGAAAAAACTAGTATTCATTTCCAAGAAAATTTCTGCATCCCTGAAAAATGTCCAAAAATATTTAAAGGAATACAAAGCACCCAGTATCCAACAGTGTAAAAACCACAATGCTGGCATCTGATAAAAAATTACTAGGCATTCAAAGAGATAGTAAAATATCCATAATGAAGACAAAAGTCAATTAATAGAAACATAAATGGTGGAATTAGATAGATGATAGAATTAGTAGAAAAGGACAATAAGTCAGCTATTATACTCCATATTTTGAAAAAGGCAGAGAAAGGCATGAGCATGATGAAGAGAGAGATGAAAGATATAAATAGACCTAAATTGAATTTCTAGAGATGAAACATATGATGTTTGAGATAAAAATACACTGAATGGAATTAAACAGTTGATCATACACTATAGAAGGAAAAATTAGAGAACTTGAAGACACAGTAATGGAAACTATCCTAAATGAAACACTGAGAGAAAAAAAAGAACAGTGAACAGAACCCTAGTAAAGTGTGGGAGACCGTCAGTATCTTTACATGCATGCCGTTGGAGTCTCAGAAGGAAAAAAGAGAGATGGGAGGAAGGCGGAAAAAAATGTCTGAAGAAATAATGGCTGAAATATTACCCAACTTGAGAAAACAGTAAACCCCATCAATATAAAAAGCTTAACAAACCCCAGTCAGAGGACACATGAAGAAAACCATACAAAGGAGATAATTAAATTGCTTAAAAGCAGGAATAACAGAACATAATTAAATCAGTCAAAGGAAAATGACATATTACATACAGAAAAACAAAAATACATATGACAGAGTGCAAACCAGAAAGTAGTAGAGCATCAAGTTTAAAGTACCAAATGATATAATCCCTATTATTTTAGAAATCTACACCCAGCTGAAATATATTTTAAAAATGGAGGTAAAATCAAAGTATTTTCCAGACATACAAAAGTTGCTAGAATTTATTACCGGCAGAGCAGTACTACAAGAAATGTCATAGGGGCACCTGAGTGACTCAGTTAGGTGTCTGACTCTTGATTTTGGCTCAGGCTATGCTCTCAGGGTTGTGAGATCAAGTCATGTGTTGGGCTCTGTGCTGGGCATGGAACCTGCTTAAGATTCTCTCTCTCTCTCCCTCTGCCCCCCCACCCATGCTCTCTCTCTCTCTAAAAAAAATAATAATGATAAAAAAATAAAAAGAAAAAGCATTTGACAAAATTCAGCATAGCTTCCTGATACAACTCTCAGAAAACTAAGAACACAAGGGATTTTCCCACCTGATAAAGAATAGCTATTAAAAACTTAAAGCCGGGGCGCCTGGGTGGCTCAGTTGTTAAGCATCTGCCTTCGGCTCGGGTCATGATCCCAGGGTCCTGGGATGGAGTCCCACATCGGGCTCCCTGCTCCGCGGGAAGCCTGCTTCTCCCTCTCCCACTCCCCTTGCTTGTGTTCCCTCTCTCGCTGTGTCTCTCTCTCAAATAAAGAAATAAAATCTTAAAAAAAAAAAAAAAAACTTACAGCCAACATCGTATCTAATGATTAAAGACTGATGATGTCCTTTTAACATTGGAATCAAGGCAAAATGTTTACTGTCACTACTTTATTTAGCCTTAGAATAAATGCCCTAGCCAGCAAAATAAGGTAAGAAAAATAAAAGTCATACAGATTGGAAAAAAATGTAAAACTGTCTTTATTCACAGAAAACATAATAGTCTATGTAGAAAATCCCAGTGAATCTATAAAAAGCAACTAGAAGTGATAAGTGAGCTTAGCAACTTATAGGATACTAAATCAATATACAAAATACAAGAATTTAAATTAAATAAACAATACTCTTCACATTTGCACCAGCATATGAGATATTTAGGGATATATTTGACAAAAGATGTTCAAGACCTGTATACTAAATACAACAAAACATTGTTGAGAAAATTATAAAGAAGACATAAATAAGTGGAGGGATATATGCCAGGCTCATAGATTGGAAGAGTCAATATTGTTAAAATGTCAATTCTACACAAATAAATTGACGTTTAACTCAATCCCAATCCAAATCCTTGAAGAAATTTTTAGTAGAAATTGATAAGCTGATTCTAAAATTTATGTGAAAATACAATGATCCCAGATAGCCAAAACAATTTTAAAAAGGAATAAAGCTTTTTTGTGCTACTGGATTTCAAGAATTTTTATATGGCTTCAGTAATAGTGTCTAAAACTGTCTTGTTAAATAAAGGCACTATGCTGTCCAGTAAATCTCTAGGATTTATTCATCTTGAAAAACTGAAATTTTGTATTCTTTGACTAATCCTCTTGTTTCCCCCTCTTCCCAGGCCCTGGCAACCATTCATCTATTCTCTGCTTCTATTAGTATGACTATGTTAGATTCCTCATTAATAATATTGTATTATATACTTAAAATTTTGCTGAGAGGATAGATCTTATATTAAATGTTCTAATCACACACACAATAAATAAAGACAACAGGAGGAAACTTTTGTAGGTGATGGATTAAAAAAAAATTTATAGACGGATATGTGTAAAGCACAGATTGTGGTTATGGTATTATGGATATATACTTATCTCTAAACTCTTCAAGTTGTATACATTAAATATGCACAGATTTTTTTCCCCCAAACACCAGCCTTTTAAAAAAATTTTCACGGGATTCTGGAATTATAGTTTTACTCCCAGGTTTATTGAGGTATAATTGGCAAATAAAACTATAAGATATTTAAAGTAAAATATGTACAGAGTTTTGTATGCCAATCATACCTTCCTTGATAAAATACTTAAGAAGAAGGACAGTGTCATTTGGCATAATGATAGATACACTTATAGATCAATGGGACACACTGGAGAGTCCAGAAATAGATCTACCCATACATATAATTGGATTTTTTCTCTTTATCCTTTAACCCTGGTTTTTATTTTTCTTCATAGCATTCATCCTTGCCTAACATTTCAGATATTTTTTTGATAATTGTCCCTCCCAGCTAAATATTTTTTATTGTGGTAAAAAAATCACATGAAGTCTCTCTTTTTCAAAAATTTTAAGTGTACAGCACAGTATTGTTAACTAGCAGCATACTGTTGTATGGCAGATCTCTAGAACTTTTTCATCCTGCATGAATGTGGCTCTCTATGCATTGAACAACAGCTCTCCATTTTCCCCTCACTTCAGCTCCTGACAACCAACCTTCTACATTCTGTTTCTATGACTTTGATTACAACTTTAGATACCTCATATAACTGGAATCATACCACATTTGTCCTTTTGTTATTGACTTATTTCATTTAGCATAATAAAATTGTATCCTCGCAGTTCATTTTTGTAGCATTAACAGGATTTCTTTCTTTTTTATGGTTGAATAGTATTCCTCTGTGTGTGTGTGTGTGTGTGTGTACACACTACATTTTCTTTATTTATTAATCTGTTGATGCACATTTAGGTTGCTTCCACCTCTTGGCTATTGTGAATAATGCTGTCATGAACATGGGTATGCAAATATCTCTTTGAGATCCAGATAAAGGATAAAGAGAAAAAATCCAATTATATGTATGGGTAGATCTATTTCTGGGAAGAGGAAGAAAAGTGAAAGAGCCTACTTGATGGTAAGGTAGCAGATCAAAATAATTATAAGGACTAGACAAAAATACAGAAACTGCCACACCACAGAATCTCAACATGTGGAAAGTTGTAAATGAAGGAGAAGAAGTTGACTCAAGAGACTTCCAAAGAAGTATTATGCTGGCATTGATTCTTCTACAACCTCTAGAGGGAATTATAAAATATTGCAAAGAGTGGTTGTTTTTGAGAAGTCAAATGGGGTGGGAGAGAAATCTACTTTGGATATTTTGAATTTTAGATCATCTGCAGGTAGTACTTTTCAAAAAATACATGTATAAAACAATTTAAAAAGGCTTTAAAATGATTTTTTTAGGTAAGAAAGCATTGTTTTTAGTTGTTTTTAGATTAAAAAAACTACCCAGAAGGACTTTACCTTTTAAAAGATTTACTGAGGAAACTATTCTTTTCAAGGTGGCTGGCAATTTGGCTTTATGGAGGTAAAAATGTCTTTACCTTTGGGATGGACTCTCTTTGTTAAGGAAGTTCTTCAGAATAGGCTCTTTCATTCTGGGTCAGTAAGATCAGGGAACACCCACCCATTGCTCTCAGATAAAGGTATGAGGTTACCTTGAATCTGAGAATGCACACATTGTGTTCTATTTAGTAAATATCAATTAGATGTACATATTTTACTTCTAAAAGAGGGGATAGAAATAGTTTTCCTAAAAGATATTCAATCAGGACTATTAGTGTCCTTGATCGGATTTGTTAAGGATTGAATACCTAAGAATTTGAGATGGGTCTCTTCCGGAGCATAGAGTTTGCTTTTTAGTTATCCTTCTGAAAAGTCAACAAGGTGAGTCTGGCCGGGCTTAGAGCAATCCTAAGAGAGGCTGGTTCTGGGCGCAAAATGTGGCTCATACTTGAACATCTCTGGCCTAGCACTGACAGAACTACAATAACAACAGCAGATGGGCCATTTGTATGGGTGGTCCTTTTGTTTTGTTTTGTTTTTAAAGATTTATTTATTTATTTGTCAGAGAGAGAGAGAGAGCACAAGCAGGGGAAGAAGCAGAGGGAGAGGGAAAAGCAGGCTCCCCATTGAGCAAGGAGCCTGATGCGGGGCTCGATCCCAGGACCATGGGATCATGACCTGAGCCAAAGGCAGACGCTTAACCAACTGAACGACCCAGGTGCCCTGTCTGGGTGGTTGTGACTCCTATTGGAAGAAACTGCCAGGGCTGTTGGGCTGTCTGACGAGGCTCAGATAATTATAAATGGGAATTAACTCTTTAAGTAAACAATACTGGAGGTCCTTGGGAATCTCAGTAGAACCTGGGGAAAAAGATGGGGGACCTCTTGCAATTGTAGGATGGGGCTTGGAATTGTTCTAGTAGTGAAAAGACCTTTTTTTGTGATTCTAAAATGTTGAAATGGAATGTTTTCATTATTTGATTATTTGCTTAAACATGTTTAAACTTGTTAGAATATGCTCATTCGTTGGTAATTTAATCATTAAGATATTAATAAAGTAGGGACTCAGGCTTGAGTCTAAGTGGGGTTTGAGTGTGACTAGAGTGAAATTATGGGGTAGGCCCACCACATACCTATATGTAGGAGCCTTGAGGGATCTTATTTGGGGAAGAATAAGCCAGTTTTGCTGAAAATACCCAATGGAAAAAACTTAGTCATCAATCAGGAAGACATACTCTGAATAGAGTGTAGTCACTATTGGGTTCATGTTTGAGTCCCGGGTAACTCGGAAAGGCTGTGAGAAACATAGGAAGAGCTGTTGCAGTGAAAGCTTCGTAGAATATTGAGGCTGCTACTAGGAGCACTCTGGAATCCTGCTAACAAAGGCGAACAGAAATAAGAGACTCTTTGTCTCTCACTTTAATCTCTTCATAGATTAAGTCTCTGAGAAAGCCGTACAGTTCTGCTGTAAGCCTTGCCACCACGTTGCGTTGTGTGCAGAACTCTTTTCTCAAGTTGCTCACTTCCAAATTGAAGTCTCACTGTAAACAACATATTGGTAAAATCTAGGTCACATGTTCGAGCCTTAGCTACAAGGGAGGCTGAGTTTCCTGGGTTCTACCTTGAAGATACAAGACTCTGAAGCTTAAAAACTTGCCAAAAAAAGAAAGTTTTCAGTCAGAAAACACACAAATGTCTACTACAACATGCATCTCGAAAGCTAAGTTATGAAAGTTGGAAGTTTTTATTTTAATATGCAAATAGTAGTTTTGAAAATGTTTTGGTCAAATGTACATAGTACTTTATTTATTTATTTTTAAAATGTTTTATTTTTAAGTCATCTCTATACCCAACATGGGGCTTGAACTTACAGCCCCACAATCAAGAGTGGCATGCTCTACTGACTGAGCCAGCCAGGTGCCCCTATGTATTACTTTGGATGCAGGTAATCACTGGGACCAGTGGTCTTATATTTAAAGTGGGATCCAGATATTTCTGGAGTCATGTGGAAAATGTTGGGTTAGCCCTAAGGGATGGGAAGTTGATAAGCATAAGGACTAAGAACTCCTCCAGGAGAAGAATTCATTCTTGCCATATAAGTTGCCACTTGGAAAGGGGAATTCTAATGCAACCTGTCTGTGTTATTTAGGTTTATCTCACAGGCTATCCCTCTTTGGTCTCATGTGTAAGTTCTATGTGGGCCAGGAGAAACAGGAAAGGATTTTCACTTAAATTTCTCTAAGACATCAAGAGAATAAGCAAACATCCAAGTGGGTGTATACAGTGGGGAGAGGTATCCCCCAGCTTCACAATGTACCGTCACCCTCCATTGCTGGAGGAGGAGCAGATGTAGAGTCCAGTAGAGCCTTGAGGAGAAGTGGGGCTCAGTGGATTATACAGAGCTTGTGGGCTATCTGGCAAACACCCATGGGGAATCCTAGAAATACTTAGGGGAGCGTCTTAGATGAAAAAGTCAGTAAAGTTTGAGTAATTACTTTTTAGGTGACCTGGAACTTGGAGAAAAATCAGGTCATACACGTATTTCAGTTTTAATTTATCAGTATATTGTTAGGGTTGTTTTGCGGCTAACTAGGACTGTTCCCATATGCATAGAGTCACTGCTCTGACAGAATTCAAAGAACTGAAAAAGGATTTAATTTTAATTGGCACCTTACTGTGTATTTAAAACAAACACTGAGATATTAGTGTATATTAGTAATGGATGCCTATTAGCAAAAATTAATTGGTTTTATAGAGGGAAGTATAAATCTATCAGACCTTAAGAAAATGTATAGTAGGGCGCCTGGGTGGCTCAGTTGGTTAAGCGACTGCCTTCGGCTCAGGTCATGATCCTGGAGTCCCGGGATCGAGTCCCGCATCGGGCTCCCTGCTCGGCGGGGAGTCTGCTTCTCCCTCTGACCCTCCTCCCTCATGCTCTCTGTCTCTCATTCTCTCTGTCTCAAATAAATAAATAAATAAAATCTTTTAAAAAAATGTATAGTATAAAAGAAACTATTTTTAGTTTAAATTGAATTGCTGATATATTGCAATATTTCAAAAGTCCCTGGTGAGAGATTTGCCTATATTCTTGAACTCCACTTTATTGAAAAAAAGTCCTAATGTTATAAAACTTGAATATTTTCAGGAAGCAAAAAGCATTTTCAAATATAAGATGTTCAAGGAACATCAGGTCTCTTATTGCTTGAATCAATGGGAACAAAGTTAAATGGTTTTATAAAAAGGTTTGAAGCAAACAAAAAATCTTTCTTTTCTTCTGGTAGTCAATTTGAATGATGAACAAGTGTAGTGAAATGACTAGTTGTTAAGATTTGACTTTATTTACACATTAAATTACAAAATAGAAGGAAGCTCTCTGCCATTTAAATTTTCCACTATAAGGTTTAGCATTTTACCAGAGCTGAAAACAAATGAATATTTTTGCAATAAGATTCTCAATAAGAGGAAGGATGAAACAAAACTTCATAGCAATTAAAATCTTAATTTTAAAGTATAAAATTAATTTCAAACTGGAACTTTCAGAACTCCATGCTACTGGTGAAACTAATTTTTCAATAGGTAAGTTTAAGGGAAATATTATTAAAAACAAAAGGCTCTGAAATATGAGGATTTCCTGTTGTTTGCTTAGTAAGGGAAGCTTTCTCCTTTAACTCCTTTCTCTTCTGTGTTTGATCAAAGTGGTCAGGGTCAAGTGCACAGACGTGTTACATGAGATACACATCTGGGGAGTAAAGGTCAGTAAAAGATGAGGTGAGCTAAAGCAGAGAGGCTTTCTGGACTGAAGCCCAGCAGGGCTGATGTACTGGGAAAATAAGCTGACAAACTCCTTCAATTCAGGGTCAGGAATATAATCTGCTTGGTGATGTAGCTGTTTTATAAAAGGAGCTTTATTCTGGGCCTTCATTGTTTTCCTCTTAATAAGTTATTTTGATTATAAATGCTACCCTGAAGAGGAACACAAAATTTTTTATGAATTCGTTTGGTTTTTAATATATATATTTATAAATATATTTATATTGACATATGAAATATATGCTATGACATATATCATATGTAAGTATATATCAATATCAATATGCTTATATATTTGATTTTATACTGCTCATAATTTAAATTTCACCTGGACACATCGCTGTTTCAAAATTTAATATACAGAAAAGACTTCTTTAAGTGATCGTGATGGCCATTAAGAAAAAGTTAGTACTTAGAGACTGCATTAGTACAAGAAATGCTGATTTTCAGGGTAATTTGTTCAGTGTCGGGGAAGTACAATTAATTGTGAAAGAAGTCGAAGTCCAAAGCACAGCTCAAGGTTGAATTTTATCCCAGAGTTCCTCCTGGCTATCTGGCTGCAGAGACAGTGAATCAGGGCAGTTGTCTGGGATCTTGAATGACTGGAAGGCTGGTGGTATTCAAAAAGCCACCCCCTTGTTAAAATCACTTCACATACCCCATTATCAAGAAAAGTGAAAAAAGCGTTTATCCACCTTTATGACTCCATGTGCTTTGTGACATGACTTCTTCAGTGAGGCCTCCTTTGATCTTCAAAATTGACTTTAAAAAAAAAAATCATGTTGTATTAGGTATAAATACCCTCTTCCTTTTCTTTTTTTTTTTTAAAGATTTTATTTATTTATTTGAGAGAGAGAGAATGAGAGACAGAGAGCATGAGAGGGAGGAGGGTCAGAGGGAGAAGCAGACTCCCTGCCGAGCAGGGAGCCCGATGCGGGACTCAATTCCGGGACTCCAGGATCATGACCTGAGCCGAAGGCAGTCGCTTAACCAACTGAGCCACCCAGGCGCCCCTTCCTCTTCTTTCTCTGATATTTGTCCCCATTGAGCTTTTTGATATTTCAGAAATGTTTCCTCTGTGCTAGATTGTATTACTTTTCATCAATTCTTTCTTTTCTCCCCATACTTGCTATGTTCATGTGAGTATAATATGCTTTCTAGACCTATTGAGGTTGGGCTTGACCATGTCTTGATATGACTAGTGGGACATGGGAAGAAATGGCTATTGTGATTCCAATCTGAAGAAACACGGTATGTTTCTCTTAACTGCTTGGACTCTTTCATCTGCTACAAGATGAGCATATGCTGGGTAGCTACCTGTCTCACTACAGGGGTCTGTAGAGCAGAAATAAACTCGACCTACATCTTAAAGCGGAGCTGACTAGCCAATTTGTAAGCCTGTGGATGAGAAATCAATGAAAGCTTTTTGTTGTAAACTGCTGAGATTCTGGAGCTGTTTGTTATACAACAATGGCACAGCAGAATCTGACTGATACACTTCCAACTTTTCCTTTTTCAAACTGAAATCTACAGAAAAATGCAAGAAGAATGGAATGAGTACCTGTATGCTCTTCACTGAAATTCAACAATTGTTAACATTTTATAAATTTATCTCTCTATAAGTTTTTCAGGGACCATTGAAATTAAGTTGTAGGCATCCCGATACTTCACTAAAACTAAATGCTTAAGCTTTTCATTCTAAGAATAAGGACATTCTTCCATTCAACTAAATTTGAACTAAGTTACAAATAAAAAAATTTTTGTGTGTTAAAGACTATACTTTCAGGGATCATTTCTATAGTTTGTTAATTTTATCTTCAAAGAAATTCATAAAATGACCAAAACAAAGTGATCTAATGCTATTGTCTTAGTCAACTTAGGCTGCCATAACAGAATATTAGAGCCTGTGTGGCTTAAACAACAGAAATTTATTTTCTTATGGTTCTGGAGGTTGGTGGACTGAGATCCGGGTGCCAGAGCATGGCAGGGTTCTGGTGAGAACTCTTCCTGGTTTGCAAATGGCTGCCTTCTTGCTATGTCTTCCCATGACAGACAGACAGCTCTCTGGTCCTGTCATGAGGGCTCCACCCTTATGAACTCATCTGAGGCTAATTAATTACCTCCCAAAGTTCCCAGATATCATCACATTACGGGGTAGGGCTTCAACATATGAATTTTGAGGGGAGGGCACAATTCAGTCCATGGTAACTATGTAAAAGGTGATCTAGTATAGAGATACAGGGCATAGAAAGCAACTATAGCCCGTCCATTTTAGTGAGTTGCAACTGTCCAACAACCTCTTGGAAAACATTATTTTCAATTTCTAAAATGTAAGTAAAGGTAATGATTTATAAGTGCAGCTACATATATTTTATCAGCATTACCGAGGGCTTAGGCAGTGAGGTGTTTTAAGCTATCTAAGTTTAGTGGTACATAAATCCATCTGGTGCTAGCATGCCAGAGAGTGTAAAGAATTATAGGCTGGCATGAATTCCTAATGTGACTCAGCATAATGTGTGATGCCTGCTGAACACTTCCAAATGAATTGATGAAGATTTCTGTAGGCCACACTCCTTTAAACTTCATGCTCAAGGTTGTTTCTTATACTTCGGCAATGAAGTCCTCCATAACTGTCCAGAAAGGGGGCAGGATAAAAATCACAGACACATGGATTAGAGATGAAAAACAGTATAAAGCAGGCTTGTGAGTTGCGCTTTGGCAGCAGTCAGACCTGGGTTTGAATGCTGGGTCTACCTTTCCCTGGTTAGTGATCTTGGGTAAATTTCTTCACATTTCTGTGCTCAGTTTTCTTATCTATAAAATGCAGATAACAGTACCTACCTTTCAAGGTTAATGGGAAAGTCTTAACTGAATATAATTATTAATATATTAATATTTATGGCTTTTTCTGCTCTGTGATCTTCTAAGCACAATGGACATGGGTCTTTGCTCATTTAGCTTCCCTTTCCTCTCCTGTTGTCTAAGGAGAAAGGCTTTTCTGGAAGATTTGGTAGTGACAGAGGGAAAATAAGAGGAAAACCGAACTGTTGGAGCAGCAAGCCAGTCTCCCTCTGGCACGATCCAGAGCTCATCAGAGCACACGCTGGGAGGGAGCAGTGGTGGAAACAGACCTGGATGGAAGGGATAGTCACAGGGGTGGGAAGTGGAGGTGAAAGGTAACTCTTCTGGGGGTGTACTGGGTGTGAAGCACTGTGTCCATGGGTTCTCATGTATTTTCTTACACTTAACTCTGGATTGGAATCCAGATGTAACTGCCACCCAGCTCTGGTCCTGGATGGTGGGAGTTACGATTCAACAAGATCATATGTGTCAAGCTCCTAATGCGGTGCCTTGCACATGGAAGTGGTTGGTAGGTGAGCATGTTAGTACATTTTTGGAGACAGCATCAGAGCCGCATGGTCTAGGAGTTCTCCCACTTTACTGTGCAAACCACCTAAAGGGTTTAAAGCATAGCTTCTGGCTCCCACATCCATGAATTCTGGCTCGGAAGGTCTGAGATGGGACCAAGAAAGCTGCCTTCTTTTTTTCTTATGTATTTCTTTCTCTATTTTTAATAAACACTCTTTTTTTTTTTTTTTAAGATTTATTACATTATTTTTTTTGACAGAGAGAGAGACAGTGAGAGCGGGAACACAAGCAAGGAGGTGGGAGAGGGAGAACCAAGCTTC
Source organism: Mirounga leonina (assembly GCF_011800145.1). Taxonomy (NCBI): domain Eukaryota; kingdom Metazoa; phylum Chordata; class Mammalia; order Carnivora; family Phocidae; genus Mirounga; species Mirounga leonina. The sequence continues at coordinate 54,562,066 of NW_023270268.1, forward strand.
CCGCGGAGCAGGGGGCCTGATCCGGGGCTCGATCCCAGGACTCTGGGATCATGACCTGAGCTGAAGGCAGATGCTTAACAACTGAGCCACCCAGGCGTGCCAATAAACACTCTTATGATTCAGGTGGTCTAGGGACTAGAACTTGAGTCTAGACTCAGATGCCATCATTTGGTAGTTCCTCTTCCTGGAGCTATTCTAGCTACTCTCTTTTATTTGCACAATAAAGCATGAGCAAGGATATTTACTGCAACGTTTTGTAGAGGATAAACATTAGAAAAAGTCTAAATAGCCCCCACTTGATGAATAGTGAACAAATGTAGAGTGTAGTCATATAATGGAATATTATGCAACAATTAGAGACTAAGGGAGAGCTGTATGTTCTGATATGGAAAAATCTCCAAGATATAATGCTTAGTGAAAACAAATTACAGAGCAAGATATGCAATGTGGAACCATTGATTAAACATAAAGTGAACAACACTATATTTTATAAGTAGCTATATGTATGTAGACATACATAAATGCTTAAAGATTTGGAAGGATTCATATGTGATAACAGTGCTCACCTTGGGGCAGCAGAAGCAGGACACAACAATTGGGGTGTTGTTTCCTCTAATGTTTTATGCACTTACGGAGAAAATGCATTAATATATTCCTTGTGTCATTAAAAATCAATGAAAAAAGCCCTAGCCCAACTCCTCCATTTTATAGATGAGGACACTGATATTTGCTTTCCAAGGATCTCAGATAGCATGATAAACTCAAAGATGGACTTCAGTGAGCTTGATTGCTTGTTCAGAGCATGAACTTTCTTCATCATGCCCAGTTGAACTTACCAGGCATTTTTGATGAAGATGTGGTAGCTCCAGACATATATATATATCCTAAGCATCAGGAGACAGTGGCTGCTAAGGAAAGGCCAGTTAGAACTTGGCTGGGCTACTCTAGATGGAGGCTTGATTAGATGTGTGTTTTTGGGGTCCAGCAGTGATCAGGACCCCAGAAACACTAAAATGAGGAGGAGGCAGACAGATTTCATCAGGCCCATTAATTCACAAGGAGAAATAGAACCATGTGGGCTGCTGTACTTGTATCAGTTTGTCCATAGCATTTTCTCCAAACCAGCAAGTTACAGGGGGAACCAAATGATGATTAGAAACCCACATTGTATATAGCCCGGAGCAATCACCGTGTCGAATTATTTGAAGTCTTATGAGAGCATATTTTCTCTGAGGGCAGAATCAGGAAGCACTTGGTAAGTGTGGAATCAGAATGAGAGTATTTACATTAATCAAATATTTCATGCTTCTGGTTAAGCTAATCAGCTGCATCCAGTTCATAATGGGGATCAACTTACTAATGGGACTGTGATACTTAAATCCCATTGGCTTAGGCTCCTGGGGACTGTCTGGATGGGTTCTAATTCTTTTCGTGCCTCACAGACTCCATTTTCTATGTTTTGTTGATTGAATAGTCCTCGTCTATGGATCCAGTCTTACATGTGTTAAGATACTTAATCATAGCACCATCTTGCTTGTCTGGGATTTAATTTGGTTTTCTTTGGATCTGTGTTCTGATGCATTTTGTGTCCCTCTGACAGTCTAATGCTTGTTGCCATCTCGGAGTCTCTCCATTTGGGATGCTCTTGCCCATCCTCGGGTTTCCTCCGCCTCCACGGTTCTTTTTCAGATTGCAGCAGTTTCTTTCTTTCTTTTTTTTTTTTTAAAGATTTTATTTATTTATTTGACAGAGAGAGACACAGTGAGAGAGGGAACACAAGCAGGGGGAGTGGGAGAGGGAGAAGCAGGCTCCCCACTGAGCAGGGAGCCCGATGCGGGGCTCGATCCCAGGACCCTGAGATCATGACCTGAGCCGAAGGCGGATGCTTAACGACTGAGCCACCCAGGCACCCCCAGATTGCAGCAGTTTCAATGCCAGCTTCTCAGAAAGGTCTTCCCTGAGCTTCCAGTTTAAAGAAGCCAGTTGGTCCTCTCCATTACTTCATTTTATTTTAGCTTGTGCATAATGCTTACTAGCTTATTAGTATTTGATATTTACTGTTTGCATCTCTTTGCTTTAAATATTGTCTCTTCCATTAAGATATAAACTCCATGAAAGTAGGAACCCTGTCAGTCTTTCTCCTGCTCTGTGCCCAGCATCTAGAGCAGGCACTTGGCAGGCTCTCGTGAATGCTCGCTTGCTTGCATGCTTGCTTGCCGAATGAGTGATCTATCAAGATGCCGATAGTGCTTTTGTAATTTATAAATTCTTGGGGACATCTTATTATAGTCCCGAACAAGATGACAAGGATATCTTCCTAGAAATGGACCTGGCCAGGAATCTACAAGTCTTGGTCAATTCTCAATGGGTGGAAAGTCCATGCAGTAAAAGGCGGGGTGGTGGTAGGGAGTGTGTGTGTTCAGAAATGTCACCCAAGCGGTTGTTCTCCTGCATTCAGGGTTCACTCAGCAACGGAAGCAGATGCTTCTGAATACCCAAATGCTGCCTGAATAACGGATTCCAGTGGAGATCCTTCAGAAAAGTATAGTATTTACTAAACAGGAGAGTTGCTTGACATTATGATGTCATGACCTTAAAGTATTAGGATGAAAGATAATCCCTCAAGCTGAGGGAATTGGCAGAAAAGGTCAGGCCAGTGAACAGCTAAGACTTCAGTATTCCCAAGTCATTTGCCTTTCATCGGATTTCAGAACCTTTCTTCAGAGTCAGAACAAGTCACCACTCCCCTCATCAAGGGCACTCACCTCTCATTGGGTAGGGGCAGATCTTGAAAGAAATAAAACAGACCCCTGTCTAATGATAAATGAGATTGAATTTTCCAATGTGTCTTCTAGGAGAGGGATTACTGATAAGGAAACATCCATAAGGTAGGTGATGATTACCAACATTGATTTATTTTATCTTCCATCAGGCCTTTTGCAATAAGATCCCAGGCTTAAAAAAGTCCTGTTGATATAATTTGCCTCAAGGAAATAAGAATATGAATAGATATGATAAAAGCATGCAATTGATAGAAGGCAGTCTTTCCTCTATGGTATTAAATCTATTTTTTGTATTGATTTTTGAAATGTGGAAGGTTGTGGTATGGAGTATAGAATCATTTTTAATTTTAAAGTCACTAAGTTTATGAATATCTGTGAGATAAGCAGAATAAATAAATTCTAAAGGCAGATTGTAATATATTGAATTTACTGGGATAGAACTACATATTTTGGTTCCATGCAATATTTAATCCCCTTTCAGAGATGATGTGCAATGAAGGTCTTAAAAATCAGCTTTTGTTTAGGTTATAATAGTGTGGTATATCTTCAGTTGAGATGATGTAGGTAGTCACATGAAAAATATGGTTTCTATTGTAACAATTATCTGGTAAGGAGAAAGACATTTTGCTTTAAAAATGTGTTATGGCTGTGGTATTTTATAGAACAATTATGAATAAAAACACAAATTCAACATGCATTTAGCTTTTTATGATAGAATTAGTGGAACATTACATTTCTAGATCTATTAGTCATTTTATTTTCCCTCCCTTCTCTAAAGGATCTATAATTCATGAATAAAAATTAACTGCTTGCTTAAACTTGACTTGAGGGTTTTCAGGACAGAAACTGATTTTTATATATCATGTTCTTTCTTTTTTTTTTTTTTTTAAAGATTTTATTTATTTATTTGACAGAGAGAGACAGCAAGAGAGGGAACACAAGCAGGGGGAGAGGGAGAGGGAGAAGCAGGCTCTCTGCTAAGCAGGGAGCCCGATGCAGGGCTCGATCTCAGGACCCCGGGATCATGACCTGAGCCGAAGGCAGACGTTTAAGGACTGAGCCACCCAGGCACCCCATATATCATGTTCTTTCTGACAGTGTTTAGGAAAAGTCACTACTGGATGCAAAATGCTATTTGCATTTTTTGAAATTTCATAAAGAACACCATTATTTATTTTCTATTTTGAAGAAGTCAATTTTTCGGATGACGTATCTGCACATACACAAAAAAAGAAATGCTGTGCTTCTGTGGGAATGAAGTCAGACAAGTCATTAAACAGAGAAATCTTATCTAAAGATCTTTCTGAGAAATAATTTGCTCTCTGAAATTCACATTTTACCCATTCCTCTTCTAATCTCCCTGCGTAAGGTCCATTGGCAGAAATCCAAATTAAAACTAATAGCTATATTTTTTAATCTTTAAAAAACAATTAACTGGAGATATACAAAGTATTACTTAATTAGACCAAAGGTAGGAAAGAAGCTATTCAATTCAAACATGACATCCTTGATCTCATTTCCTTTATTGTTGAATCAAGACTAGACACTTGGCCACTCTTTTCAATTTCTGGCATTTATGAGATATTAAGCAAGAGTCCATATTAGAAAAACTTTATTTTCATTTATGGGATACCTACTGCAGTGATATGACATTTACTATAATTTAGTCTTACTGGGTAGTTTATAAGATTTGAAATCTAAGGGCTTTGCATAATTTCCTTCCAAGTGTTTTAATTGACATTCTGCTATAATGAACCCCACAGACCATTACCTGGCTAATTGCTTGAGTTACAGAGCTTATACAATGCCGTTCTTTGTCCTTGGTCTTTTGGGTATTAAATAGCAAGGCTGTCCTGAAAGAGAAAGTGACTGCTGGTTTTGATGTGAAGCATTAACATCTTGGTAGCTTTTTCGGGGACAGATTCCCTTCTGTTCTTCCCTGGGCTGATACCAAACCTGATGCTTATCAGAGATACCGTTATTCTGGGATTCTCAATTCTCCCTGGGAGAGCCCTTGACCTCTAGAGGGTCTTCTGGAACCAATGCTCCAGGTAGAGCTTTCCATGACCTAATTCTGAAGTCCTAGAATAGGCCCCGGAACAAGGGACAAAATGAAGATATAATACTATTTAATTACCGAGTGCTGTGATTAGGCAGAATTTATTGGGAAAAGAGTCTCACTACTTTAGAACTAGAAAAGGCTTTATTTCTGGCTCATCTAGTCCAAACTTACTGTTTTTAATATAGGGACACTGAGCCCTGGTGGCAAAGCGACTTACTCCACATCTCATGCAGTTGCTAATGACCAGGCTCAGGGCTCCCTCTCATGGAGTTAACAGAGCCCAGATCCACAATGAAGTCTTGGAGCCTAATGCCAAATTACAGAGTTTGAGCAAAGCAGGAAGTTGCTAGGATCAGCATATCAGCACAACCCGGATACATACGTGTGGCCTATATCCTTCAATGCTTCTGCCTTTTTAAAATGATGGTACAGGTCAGTGATAATGGCCTTTTGAGTGGTAAGGAGCAACTAAGGATTTTTCAAGAATTTTTTGAGAACTGGAGACAGGGTAGGAACTAACTCTAAAACCTACAGGCCTGGATTGATTTCTCTTGGTAACTTCTGATCAAAATGTTTCTATGGTGCCTTCTCTAAGCTTGATTTCAATTGTTTAATGGCTCGGGAACTAGTTCAGATTCCAGTGGGCAGGATAGGGACTGATATATTTTGGAATGTACACAATGTCTGTTGACAAACTTCTGCCTTTCCAAATGTCTGTTTATGAGACGGTCAGAGCACTGGAGTAGGTTCAGAATCCTGGGTTGAAAAAAAAGGGGGGGAAGGATCTTACACACTGCAGAAATTAAAGACAAGCAGAAGTTTGGTAATTGGAAATATTTTTGTAATAAAGCACTTCTTTCATGCCATATTTGTAGTAGTTTTACTTCGTATTTGAGTTCCCTACATCTGAGCATGTGAGTAGGCTGATGAAAGGAGCAACACACATCTTTCAACACCAAGGAGAAAGACTATCAACGGAAGGTAAGCTGCTAGTGATGAAATTCTGTGTCTAGCATGTCATCCAAAAACCACGTTTTCCTTCAAAGACCAACTCCTTTTCTTTAAAACCCTCCAATCTGTTAGATTCTGTTTCCTGAAGCTTCCCCAGAACCTCCCGTTAGGGAACCTCTGCCTAATTGTTGATGGACCCAATAGAGCAGGAGTGAGGACCTACTACTCCTTTACCATCGTGATTCCCTGCAGAGGAATACCTTACAGCAGCCATTCTCCTTGGTCTCCAGAAAGGTAAAGTGGTTTGCTTAGGTTTGTGTGTACTTATTTCATGGGTATATAAATCATTTATGGCAAGGGAGTAGGAAAGTCTCAGTGAAATCTCTGCTTCATGGAGAAAGTTTCTAACATGGAACTCAGTTTGGCTTCATCAGAGATTTAGTAACATGCCATAATTCCTTTATTAACAAAAAGTATTCTGAGCATATGTCAACTTTAAATTTCGGTTTTTAACAGTAACTTTGATAGATTATTAACTGCTACCAGGACCAACTAATAAACAAATAAGTGAACAATTCAATCATGTTCTGACTCCATTGCTTTTTTCCTTTTTTTCAATGAATGGACTTTATTGTTTAGATGAGTTGTGGGTTTACAGAAAAATGGAGCAGGAAGTATAGCCAGTTGGCATCTCCTCCACGTCCTCCACCTTTCACACACATTCCCCCCACCTTTCACACATAGACCCCACACCTTTCACACACAGCTCC
>NW_023270268.1:54568641-54657634 GCF_011800145.1 Mirounga leonina
AGACCCCACACCTTTCACACACAGCTCCCCCCACCTTTCACACACAGCTCCCCCTCACCTTTCACACACAGTTCCCCCCACCTTTCACACACAGTTCCCCCCCACCTTTCACACACAGTCCTCCCCACCTTTCACACACAGCCCACCCCCTTTGACACACAGCTCCCCACCCCCCACCTTTCACACACAGCTCCCCCTGGCTGTCTTACAACCAGCGGACTGCATCAGCCCAAAAATTATCAAAAGCTGCACACGTGGACGTTCACACTGTGCTCTCCTCACCTCCTTTCTCCCTATCCCTAAAGTAGGAAAACTCCTTTGGCGGACACTTGGAATCCCTGTGAAGAAAATGAAAAAAGATGAAATTTGAGTTGTAATAATTTTGTTCTTGGCTTTGCCTAACCCCATGCTTAAAGCTTTCGTTTATGTTTTGGATATGTGGCGTGAGGGTTTATTTTTATGTCTAAATTTAATGTATATTTTTAACCTGTCTACTCACCCATGTGGGTGAGTTTGCATTTCCACCAACCAGTCACCTGAATTATTACTTTGTCCTGCCCTGTTTTGATTGCTCCCAGCTCTGCTGAGTGCAGTTCCTTTTCTGCACCCAATCCTGTGCCACAGGCCTCACTTGCCATTTGGAACATTCTGCTTCCTGCCATACTGCCTTGATTTAAGACAGGGTGGAAGGAGAAGAGGAGTAACTGAGAAAGTGGTGGCATGCATTGACGGAAAAAAACAGTATCCACACTTGCTGCTGGACTTTTTTTTTTTTTTTTTTTTAGTGTTAGATTCTGAACCAAAACCAATCCCTTTATCTAACAGAAAAATGCTGAAAAGGTTTTTATTTTACCGCACCCTTGTTAAATACAAGAAACATTTAACTTGGTGAAATGTAATATGATATTCAATGTGCTTAATAAAATTGTAATGGATTCACTTATTTAGACACTCTGGGAGAAGTAGTATCTTCTGGATAATAGAAATTATGGTGCTTTTGCTGCATCTATCAACACAAAGGGATGAGCAAAGCTTATCAGAGCTGATTACAATCACTCTGGAGTTGCCCTTAAAAAATCAAGTGAGAAATAAGAATCTGCCATTACAAAATTTCTCCTTCTTCCCTTTGATGGCGTTACATTTGTGAACGAGCTCAAAATCTGAGCTTTAGAAGGCCCGTCTGAGTTCCCAGGAAGAATGGGGCGGAAGGAAACAGCTGATCAGAAATCCTCCCTCGAGGTTGCTTAGCATTGAGAGCTCAACACCAGGCATGTTACAAAGGAAAGGAGAATAAGATCGGTCAATGGATGGATGTAGCTCTCCAGCAGAGAAGGAAGTCACGGCAGCAACTGTCCTTCCCCATTTTCCTTTTCCTCCTTGTTCTGGACCTTCCGCCTGAGGGTGACCACACAGGAAGTGGGTGTGACGGTAGTGATCCCTTGTAGCTGCTGCCCCTAACTCTCCACTCTACGTTGGATTATTCCTGAAGCAGGAAATTCATGGGGGAGGCCGACATCCCTGCAGGATGAACAAGCCCTGAGGTCATCCCCATGTCTTGACTGGAGCTCAGGCATCTTAGAACCCTGCCTCTTTTCCTTCCATAACTGAGCACAGGGAAAGCCTCTCAGCCCAACCCAGTTCATCCCACTCAAGCTAGTTATATCAGCAGTTGGGGCTAAGATCTCACTTTATTCCTAAAATCCACTCAGAGCAGCTAGGGGTTCATTACTCTGGTCTTAGGGAGACAAAAGTTAACTAGAATCATTCCTATGCAAACATTTGTGTGTCTAGGTTGTGCTGCCTAGTGCAAAATTATCTCAGATTCATTGTGTATTTTAAACTAAAACCTTGACCAATGACTAAACCTCATCTCATATTCCTAAGGGAAAGTAATTATTAATCATAGTCTTCTAGAATTTTCCCACATGTAGACTCCTACTGTGGTCTCTTATCTTCATTTTCTCAAGGTGATATATATTAACGCCACAATCTAAGAAACCTTCTAGACACAAACTGTAAAGTTAAATTCCAATTTAACTAAGTTGCAAATGCACTTTTCAGATAGATATTAAATGCAATAATGATTATTTTCTGGAAGGGGTTGATTTTTTAATTTATGAAATAATGGCAACAAAAATGTGAGCCTCTGTGTCTCTTACCGCCTGGACTACAGCAGCTCCCACTTGCTTTTACTGCTTCCTGTTTTGTCTCATCTGCAACCACCCTCCACACAGCAGCCAGGGTCTCTCAACTGCTCGAACATTCAGTGACTTCTTGTAGCCTGTAGAACAAAGCCCAAATCCTTATGGGACGGTCTATAGCAGCTACTCGGTGTGTCCTGGGGAAACCATGCCAGGCTCTCTCTCACTCTCTCACCCCAGACATGCAGAGCCTCTGGCCTTCCTGCTCTCTCTGTGACAGGGCACACTGGGCTCCAGCTGCTTGGAAAGCTCTTCTTGCTCCTCCTGTGACTAGCTCCTTCTGATTTGTCAGTGCTCTTTCCTCAGGCCTTCCTATCAGCTTAAGGCCTACTTCCTCCAATAGGCTTTCTCTAAGAACCTGTCTGAAACAATCTTTCTCTGTCACTCTTTATTAAATACCCCTATTTATTTCCTCCATCGTGCTTATTACAGTCTGAAATATTGATCATTTTTGCCATCTGATATTTATCACTGCCATTAAAATATAAGCTTTCTGACAGCAGATATTTTTTGCTCTAACTCCTGCCTATAATACAATGTCTGACTCAGAGTAAGTGTTTAATAAACATTTGTTGATGGAAAGAATGAAAGAATGATGTGCAACTTGGGTATGAAAAGGAGCACAGCATGGAATATCGGTTATAATGAAATGTGAAAAATTAAAAGTAACTATTAAGATAGGAAAAGAATGCTATATACATAAAAGTCCATCTTAGAATCTTATATAACTATACAGAGGTCAGAGGGGGAAGATTGCTCTGTATAAAGTCAGAAAAGGTCATCATTTTTGTAGCCTGACAACCGATCCACATATATCCACGAGCCTTAAATTATTTCAAAGTCTTTATTTATTTATTTATTTATTTATTTATTTATTTATTTATTTATTTAATTTGAGAGAGAGAATGAGTGAGAGAGCACATGAGAGGGGGGAGGGTCAGAGGGAGAAGCAGACTCCCTGTGGAGCAGGGAGCCCGATGCGGGACTCGATCCAGGGACTCCAGGATCATGACCTGAGCCGAAGGCAGTTGCTTAACCAACTGAGCCACCCAGGTGCCCTTTCAAAGTCTTTATATTTATACTTCGATCAGCATTCAAGAATGCACCTGAAATTACTGGCACAAAAACAGACACATAGATCAATGGAACAGAATAGAGAGCCCAGAAATGGACCCTCAACTCTATGGTCAACTCATCTTTGACAAAGCAGGAAAGAATGTCCAATGGAAAAAAGACAGTCTCTTCAACAAATGGTGTTGGGAAAATTGGATAGCCACATGCAGAAGAATGAAACGGGACCATTTCCTTACACCACACACAAAAATAGACTCCAAATGGTTGAAAGACCTCAATGTGAGACAGGAGTCCATCAAAATCCTAAAGGAGAACACAGGCAGCAACCTCTTCGACCTCAGCCGCAGCAACTTCTTCCTGGAAACATCGCCAAAGGCAAGGGAAGCAAAGGCAAAAATGAACTATTGGGACTTCATCAAGATAAAAAGCTTTTGCAAAGCAAACAGTCAACAAAACCAAAAGACAACCAACAGAATGGGAGAAGATATTTGCAAATGACATATCAGGTAAAGGGCTAGTATCCAAAATCTATAAAGAACTTATCAAACTCAACACCCAAAGAACAAAGAATCCAATCAAGAAATGGGCAGAAGACATGAAAAGACATTTTTCCAAAGAAGACATCCAAATGGCCAACAGACACATGAAAAAGTGCCCAATATCGCTCGGCATCAGGGAAATCTAAATCAAAACCTCAATGAGATACCACCTCACACCAGTCAGAATGGCTAAAATTAACAAGTCAGGAAATGACAGATGTTGGCGGGGATGCAGAGAAAGGGGAACCCTCCTACACTGTTGGTGGGCATGCAAGCTGGTGCAGCCACTCTGGAAAACAGTATGGTGGTTCCTCAAAAAGTTGAAAATAGAGCTACCATATGATCCAGCAATTGCACTACTGGGTATTTACCCCAAAGATACAAAAGTAGGGATCCGAAAGGGTACGTGCACCCCAATGTTTATAGCAGCAATGTCCACAATAGCCAAACTGTGGAAAGAGCCAAGATATCCATCGACAGATGAATGGATAAAGAAGATGTGGTATATGTACACAATGGAATATTATGCAGCCATCAAAAGGAATGAGATCTTGCCATTTGCAACAACGTGGATGGAACTGGAAGGTATTATGCTGAGTGAAATAAGTCAAGCAGAGAAAGACATGTATCATATGACCTCACTGATATGAGGAATTCTTAATCTCAGGAAAGAAACTGAGGGTTGCTGGAGTGGGGGGTGGGGTGGGAGGGATGGGTTGACTGGGTGATAGACACTGGAGAGGGTATGTGCTCTGGTAAGTGCTGTGAATTGTGCAAGACTGTTGAATCTCAGATCTGTGCCTCTGAAACAAATAATGCAATATATGTTAAGAAAAAAAAAAAAAGAAGGAGATAGCAGGAAGGGAAGAATGAAGGGCGGGAAATCAGAGGGGTAGATGAACCATGAGAGACGATGGACTCTGAAAAACAAACTGAGGGTTCTAGAGGGGCGGGTGGTGGGAGGATGGGTTAGCCTGGTGATGGGTATTGAGGAGGGCACGTTCTACATGGAGCACTGGGTGTTATGCACAAACAATGAATCATGGAACACTACATCTAAAACTAATGATGTAATGTATGGGGATTAACATAACAATAAAAAAATTAAAAAAAAAAAAAGAATGCACCTGAAATACAACATTGGTGTAGATTATACATTTGTAGGCTCAAAACATTGTGGGAGGATCTTTTTTAAAAGATTTTAATTTTTTATTTTAGAGTGGGGGGGAGGGGCAGAGGGAGAGAGAGAATCTCAAGCAGACTCCCCACTGAGCATGGAGCCCGATGCAGGGCTCGATCTCATAACCCTGAGATCATGACCTGAGCCAAAATCAAGAGTGAGATGCTTAACCCATTGATCCACCCAGGCTCCCCTGTGCAAAGACCTTTTGACAAAACTTTTTGGGACATAATTGGATCCAGTTAGTTTCTAATGGATTAAGATGTTATGGGTGGCCAAGGAGTGGGTGGGGTAAGAAGAAAGAGAATATAGGATTGGATATGAGATAGGATAAGACAGGCTGGGAGTTTATAATAAAGGGAATAGAGATAAAGTGAATTGAAAAGAAGAATGATACAGGATTCAAGATTAAGTACAGGATTAAATCTGGGATTTAGTATAGGTAATTGGGTACTAATGCAGTCATTGAAGAGGGGAGGGGCACAGGGCTGCCACTAGCTGCCAGGTTTGCCTCTAGCCTTCAGAGAATTGGGACTGTTCCCAATTGGGACTGTTTTTTTTTTTTTTTTTTAAGATTTTATTCATTTATTTGACAGAGAGAGACATAGCGAGAGAGGGAACACAAGCAGGGGGAGTGGGAGAGGGAGAAGCAGGCTTCCCTCAGAGCAGGGAGCCCGATGTGGGGCTCGATCCCAGGACCTTGGGATCATGACCTGAGCCGAAGGCAGACGCTTAACGACTGAGCCACCCAGGTGCCCCTGGGACTTTGTTCTTGATGCCCAGGGTAGAAACTGCAGAAAACTGCTGCCCGTGGTCACAGCCACCCACAGAGCCAAGACAGGAAATGATGTTGGTGTGCCAAACTTCAGTTCTGCCCAAGTCCATGCATTCCAACTGTGGCCAGCAGAAGAATAATGGCTTCTGCTATTTTTCTGTCTTCTATGTCTTATGAAAATGTCTCTCAATGTCAGAAACTAAACTGGAACCCTGATGACAAGAGATTCTGGGAAAAGTATTTCTCAGGCTTTGAGTCCTTGAGATAGAGAGGAGTACATAAAAGAAGGTGGAAATGGGGCCAGATGGCAGTCTGACACAATATGAGAATAGGAAATACCTGTCACGGCTTTGAAATACTATTTCTGGCTAGTTAATTTCATTAGATCTAATCCTCACTAAAAATAATAGCCCATAGTTACTAAGGGCACTATGTTAAGAGCTATTCATGCATTATCTCATTAAGTTTCACAACCACACAAAATGAAGCTACTATTATCTCCATTTTAGAATTGAGGAACCAAGACTTAGAGACATAGAGTAACCTGCTCCAAATGAAACAACTAGTAAGTAGAAGAGCTGAACCTTACTCATGACTATCTACAAAGCCAGTGGCTTTGTATAGTACTTGCTAGTCAGTTATTAAATTTCTTTTTTTTTCATGGTTTCAATGTAAATTTATTTATTTTTATTAACATATAATATATTATTTGTTTCAGGGGTACAGGTCTGTGATTCATCAGTCTTACACAATTCATGCGCTCACCATAGCACATACCCTCTCTAATGTCCATCCCCCAGCCACCCCATCCCTCCCACCCCCCACCACTCCAGCAACCCTCAGTTTGTTTCCTGAGATTAGGAGTCTCTTATGGCTTGTTTCCCTCTCTGGTTTCGTCTTGTTTCATTTTTCCTCCCCTTCCCCTATGTTCCTCTGCCTTGTTTGTCAAGTTCCCCATATCAGTGAGATCATATGATAATTGTCTTTCTCTGATTGACTCATTTCACTTAGCATAATACCCTAAATTTCTTTATAATCCATGGCCCTAGACTCAGCATGAAACTTGCCAAGTCATTTTACAAATGTAGACTTTTAAGTCCGTGTAAATACCTACCTTTATTGGGAAAAGAACTAACAGATCTTCAAAGAATGTTCTCCCAAGCATGGGCTCTATCTTAATGAGAGAGAAAGGTTTATCAGTAGAAGAAATGTAATGTCTCCTATATTTAGAGTGAAATTTTATGTTATGAGAAATTTTCACTTATTGATGAAATATCTACTGTTATAAAACCACATCATAGAATCTCAAGGTTAGAAGGGGCATTCAAGGTTGAAGAATCTTCAAGATCCCTTCTGATAGCATCTCAACAAGGGTTGGCCCAGCTTCTGTTCAGGAACTGTGAATGGGTGCAACTTCCAGGACTATGGGAGCTGATGGATGAGAAGGAGGAGCACACAGGAGGTCTGCTGCTGGGTAAAGATAAAATGGTGCTGCCTGGAGTCTGCTTAGTCAGTTTTGTCTCAATGACAGCAAATATGATGTTAGGCCAGAGGCTGGAACTATTGGTATTAGTTAGCCTTTGCTGCCAACATTGTCAAAACTCTATGGCTTACAAATTATAGCTTGAGTGTCTGTGGTGGATTCAAGATGGCCAGAGATTGTTTGGCACTCCTCCTATTGAGAATGAGAGCCGATGCCCCTTCCTTTTGAGTCTGGCTGGCCTCTGTGAGTGCTGTGACTAATAGAACTTAATGAAAGTGTCTTTTGTGCCATTCTCAGGTATAGCCTAAATGGATTGGCCACTTCCATGTTCTTGGAATACTCTCTTTGGGAGCCCTAAGGCATGACTGAAGAAATTTGACAATCTTGAGATTGGCATGCTAGAGAGACTGGGTGGTTGAAGAGCCCAGTTTTTTTCCATTTCTCTCAAGGTACTGGACTTGTAGTGAAGCCTTTCCAGACTAGCCCATGCACTAGCTGAACACTGCTACGTGATCCTAAGTTGATGTCTCATGGATCCTAAGCCCGATGTCTCAGGCCCAATTCCTGACCCATGAAATTGTGCGCTATGATAAAATGGTTATTTTCAGCCACTGAATTTCAGGTAGTTTGTTGCACCATGGTAGATAACTGGCATATGTCTGTGGGATTCATGAGGGCTGTCTGATCTAGACTGGCCTCAGCTGGTCTCACCTGGGCTCATCATGTGTCTGTGGATCAGTTGGGGACTGTTACCCAGATTGTGCTTGGCTAGGGCAGCTTACCTGAGGCGGCTCTGCTCCACGTGTCTCTCATCCTTCTCTGTGACCAGCAAGCTTGGCCATGTACATCCTTCTCATGGAAATGACCAAAAAGTGCAAGAGAGCAAGTGGAAACACATAAAGGCTCTTGAGACCTAGGCTTGGAAATGGCACCCTGTCACTTATCCTCATTCTATTGGCTGAAGTCCCATCATGGCTGAACTCAAAGTCAAGAGTATGGAGTATAGACCTCATTTCTTTTGTGGAAGATGATGCAAAATCAAAGAGTGTGAATACAGGGAGGAGTGGAAAACTGGAGAATATAATGCAATCTACTACATTTACTTCATTTTGGTTCAGCAAACTTTTATGGGATATGTATAATTGGCAAACATTATGCACTGGGAACACACACACGTGCGCACACACACACACAAAGAGAGAGAGAGAGAGACCTAATTTCCTGCTCTTGAAATGCTTATAGCCCAGCCGATCTTCAGGATGAGTAAAAAGGCTTACTGTATTTGTGTTTATCAGGGACTTCAACCTCCTTTTAAATCTTTACTTCTAATCTCTCTGTTAAGGTTTATACCTGTATTAAACTTCAGACTTAGCATTTGAGTTATGTTTTACTGTTACTGTGACTTAAAATTTGGTCAGAAGTCCTTACGTGCTTAACTCGCTGTGGAAGTTTTCTTTGGTTAGGTTTTTATGTATTTGTATAAACATGAAAAAATTCCAATTAAAAAGAAATATATATATGTACCGTCAGCTTGCTATCAACTTTTGCTTTGCTGTTTTTCAAAGGGCTTTATGTTTTCCTCATCTCTGATTCCTGGGAAGCTTCATCATAGTCTTAAGGTACCAACTATATTATCCTTTAATATCTATATTTAAATTGGGAAGCAGGAAGTCACAATGCAAGGAAAACATATATGAGGACAATTCACACTCTCAAATAGGGACACTGAGCACTTTCCTTATATTAGTTGCTCTGCTCATTTTTTTCTGTAGCTCTTTAGTTTCTGGTTGAATGTTTCCCTCTGTAACTTTGTTTGCTCCACACTAATACATTCCACTGTCAGAACCAGATTTCTCATCTCTCTTCTTCATATCTCCCATTTTTAAGTTCCTGTTTCTTCTCTGTGGGAAACCACTTTCTTCTACTGAAGGGCCTAGAGGTGAGCTCCATGAAGGGTTCAACTTAGTTCCTTCTGCAGGCTCAATAATCACACATTAATCCCCAGGCAGTGTGGCACAGTGGAAAGTGCATGGCTGATTTGGAGTCATATGGGCCTAGATGTTAATTGTAACTCTATTGCTTACTCACACTGTGATCTCGGGCAAGCTACTTAACTTTTCTGTGCCTGAGTTTTTAAGTTTTTATTTAAATTCCACTTAGTTAACATACAGTATAATATTAGTTTCAGGTGTACAATATAGTGATTCAACATTTACATACATCACCCTGTGCTCATCACAACAAATGCACTCCCTAATCCCCATCATCTATTTCACCCATCTCCCCCCCGCCCCCCACCTCCTCTCTGGTAACCAGCAGTTTGTTCTCTATAGTCTTGGTCTATCTGTCTGTCTGTCTGTCTGTCTCTTTTTACCCCTTTGCTCATTTCTTTTGTTTCTTAAATTCTACATATGGGTGAAATCATACAGTATTTGTCTTTCTCTGACTAGCTTATTTCACTTAGCAGAATACTCTCGAGCTCCATGTTGTTGCAAATGGCAAGATTTCATTCTTTGTTATGACTAATATTCCATTCTATCTATCACCTACCTATCTATCTATCTATCTATCTATCTATCTATCTATCTATCTATCTAACCTATCTATCTCATATCTTCTTTATCCATTCATCAGTTGATGGACACTTGGGCTATTTCCATAATATGGCTATTGTAGATAATGCTGCTATAAACATTGGGGTGTGTGTATCTTTTTGAATTAGTATTTTTATATCCTTTGGGTAAATAAGGTAGTTCTATTCTCAACTTTTTGTGAACCTCCATACTGTTCTCCAGAGTGGCTGCACCAGTTTGCATTCTCATCAACAACGCAAGAGGGTTCCCCTTTCTCCACATCCTCACCAACACCTGTTGTTTCTTGTGTTGTTGATTTTAGCCATTCTGACAAGTGTGAGGTGGTATCTTATTGTAGTTTTGATTTGCATTTCCCTGATGATGAGTGATGTTGAGCATCTTTGGTCTGTTGGCTGTCTGTATGTCTTCTTTGGAAAAATATCTATTCTGTCTTCTGCCCATTTTTAACTGGATTATTTTTTGGGGTGTGTGTGTATATTGTATGTTTTGTATATTTTGGATACTAACCCTTTGTCAAATATGTCATTTGCAAATACTTTCTCCCATTCTGTAGGTTGCCTTTTAGTTTTATTGATTGTTTCCTTTACCGTGCAGAAACTTTATTTTGATGTAGTCCCAATAATTTATTTTTGCTTTTGTTTCCCTGCCTCAAGAGACATATCTAGAAAGAAGTTGCTATGGCCAGTGTCAAAGAAATTACTGCCTGTGTTCTCTTCTAAGATTTTTATGGTTTCAGGTCTGACATTTAGGTCTTTAATCCATTTTGAGTTTATTTTTATGTATGCTGTAAGAAAGTGGTCCAGTTTCATTCTTTTTTTTTTTTTTTTAAGATTTATTTATTTATTTTGAGACAGAGAGTTGGATAGATATGTTTGGTAACCGTGGTTTATGTGCTCACTCTTGCAGGGGCCTGGGGGGAGAAAGGGGCATGGGATCTATATTTGGGGAAATGCAGTGTGATCATTCGCCCTTCATACTTTCCTCTTTGCTTTTGTTCTTTTTCATCTTTACTGGTAGACTGTACACTCCCTGAGGACAGAGGTCATGGCTTATGTTTGTTTCTCAGTGCTTGTGACATTGTTGATATTCAGTAAATATTGGCTGAGTGGATGAATATGGTAGCAAAGATAGCTTGAAGGAAAGTAAGCATTTTTGGATTTTTATATGATTTTAGAAATGTAGCATCCTATCATTGTCCATTCTCATCTGTTCTGATTTATTCTGTCTCCTCTCTAGCTCTTCCATTGATCCTATGCTTGGATTTATTGTTCTTTAATCTCATCCTTATAAATGCCATGTGATTCGTGGGAAAGGGTTGAGCCTTTGAAGTTAAACAGACCTGGATTTCAGTTCTGAATTCACAACTTCCTGATTGTGTGATCTTGAGTGAGGCATTTAACCTCTTGGTCCCTGTGTCCTTATTCGTGAAGGCGATCAATGGTGTGTCTTCTACCTGGCAGAGCTGTTTTGAGAACTGATTGGATTGATGAATGTAAGGCTCCGACTCATAGTAGGAGCTCTGTACATACTAGGTGTTATCACTGTCCTTATTTCTGTTTTCTTTACCCTTGCACTCTTCCTTTTTCCAACCAGAAAACATGCATTTCTAACCCTGGCCATCTGTTAGCAGCCTCTGGACTGCTGAGAGTTGCTGGGTACCACACCACTAAGAACTTCACAATTTCACTTCATTGGGAACTGTATATCATATCCCTCTGGTTAATAAAAGCCTTAATAAGAAGAGTCACTCTTTGCCCCACTAAAGTAATACAAGGATAAATGTGACTTTTCAGAAAAACTCCTCAAATTATAAAGCAAAGAATTGGAGAGTTAAATGACATGTGAAGAATCTAAGGACATAGCATATTTTCAAGTTTATGATATTTTATTCTCTCTCTCTCTCCATTTATTACAGTAGAGTCTAAAAAATTATTCTTAGAACAGGACCATTAGCCCTAGTAGATTTAAGGACTCTTTCACCAGTATTTTTTCTTGAAATAATTGAGTTTGCTGGAATAAACTACTCAGCTCAGTATTTTTCATCTCCCTCTAATACAAATGTATTTGATTCCTATAAATCTGAGTGAGGTCAGTCAGGAAATTATACATATTTGTTCTCCACAGGGTGTATAAGCTATTAAGTCATGTTGCATTTATTATAGATCATGTTTACTAGTTGGCGAGATAATTTGAAGTATTGAGAACAATATTTTAGAACATGTAATGCTAGGAAAACAACCAGAAAGGAGAATTGAAGCAAAATGTTCCTTATAATAAATACTTTAAGTAAATAAAATATCCTGTTGTGCTTCAAGCATATATTTGCATTAAAATACATTAAAAATATCGTTCAATATTATGCATAACATTTATTCTTATGTTTCATATATGAATCTATATTTCCTTCTTATATGTTTATATCACTTACTAATTGCATTGGATCTCATGTAATAGGTGTATTTATTCCCATTATATCTTTCTTCCAGCCTCAAATATGTGGATGTTTTCTTGGCTTTGTGCCATTTTAATTATTTTGGCGATCGCTGGTATGGACCCAGTAGCAAAGACCACACCACATACCAAATTTACGAAGAAATCTGAGGGAAAAGAGATGCCGAAGGGTCTCAAGCCGTCCAGTGGCCCAGCTCCAGAAGAAGAGGAAATTCCTTTCATGGAAGTGGCTGAACTGGCAGAACCGACCCCAAGCCCCCTCGCCCTAGACTCTGCCTTTGGTGCTGCCAGTCTCTTCCCCTTTGAAAACTTCACTCTTGACACGGCCGATTTCTTTTTGAACTGCTGTGATTGTTGTTCATTTGTACCAGGGCAAAAGGGAGAACCCGGAGAGACTGGGAAGCCAGGTACTTGACAATACCCAAAGCCATATTTGTTACCTGTGTATCCTTGGAGTTGAGAGGTGGGTTGGAGGCAGAATTGCCCAGAGGGTTTCTGCGTGTCCTACAAATGGTGACAGGCCTAGGTGTAACATGGTGACAAATGCAAATGGGTGCTGTGTTGCCTGTTAGCCACATGTGTGGCTATTAATAAAAATAAACATAAAGATTACTATTAAACATTCAGTTCCTCAGTCACACTAGCCACATTTCAAATGCTCAGTGGTGACGTGTGGCCAATGACTGCTATATTGGGCTGTTCGGATACAAGCACTTCCATTGTTGCAGAAAGTTCTATTGGAAAGTGCTGGTGAGAGCAGAAACTGGGCTACCAACCCAAGTGCTGGCACACGGTTCTTCAAATTATGCATTTCCTAGCAGTACAGTTATCTCATTAATGGCCGATATAAAAAGGGTAAGTGAAAATTCTGCTGTCTAGTTAGAGTGTGTGCTGACTGATGGGTTTCTGGAGTGCTTTTTGTAGTTCGGATTAGAAATGGCATGTCTGTGAGGTGGAGAATAAGGGGCAGGATTCAGTTTGCTCTTCATTGAAATTCCAGGGCAACACTGTATCCTTGCCCCACAGTTTTCTCCATTGAAGATCATGGTTACGTATTTCAAAATTCCAGATACCTTTAATATATACATGATGCATATGCTGAGTTTTACTGTAATACATTTCAGCTTTTACATGTCATATAGCAGATAACTCAGGTAAAATTGAGATCAGAATGTCAATTTCAAATTTGCTATCCCCTGGGGGAAAAATGACTATATAGATATATTTGTTGTGTCTTGCCAAAAGAACTTAAAGTTATAAAATCAGGAATTGTGTATCTTCGTTAAGCTTTTCATTCATTTTATCTTATAATAGGAACCTTTTGGGGAATGTGATCAATATTCATGCAGAGCTGGAATTAAAGGGTACGGTTGTTGGGCAGTGGTCAGGGCACAGAGATTTCTGGGTTGCTGAAACATTATTGGAAATGCAATGATACTGAGAAAATTACATTTACCAGAATTTCTCTTAGTATCGTATCTGTCTGGGGAGCTGCTTGGGGGGTGAAGACCCCCAAGGGCATGGTCAAGTAAACACAGCTGGTTGCTAAACTGTCTTCTAAGGCCATGGGTCTGTCGCATCAGAGCTTTTGTTTTACCGATCAGTGGATTAGCTGGGCTGTTCTCAGAGCTCAGTCTCTCCTTTAAATACATAGGACAAATATTTTGGAGACATGCCAAATTCTTTGCCTGCCTCGGGTGCTCATGCATTTTAGTCTGACTGGTTCTGCACAGAGCGTAGTGTTTAAAAGCTCAGAATGTCTTGTCTCTCACAGTCCTACCTTGGGGAAGCTTCATTACCTATTGTATTCAGTTTTCAAAATAGTAAAATGGGATAAGAATAATACCAACTTCATGGGGTCATCAAGAGACGGAATGAGGTAATAGATATAGAAAGGCTCAGTGCAGTACCTGGGATAGGATAAATGCTCAATAAACTGTGTTTCTTTTTCCAGTAGTAGGAGCCTTTTCCTATCTTGGGAAGTAGCCCGACAGGGTCTTGTTTCTGAGATTCATAGACATTTGTTCTAGCTTTTCCAGTGTTTCAAAAATACTGTTTTGTTAAAAAAATTAGAGATCTAGCATAAGAGGGACATTAATCAAACTTGAAAATGAAAATGAACCTACTCAAACACAACTATTTTAATTTTTTCTTCATTATCTTTCAGTTCTTGGCCACATGAACACACACACACAACACATTGCATACATGACATTCACATTATCCACTATAATCCACTATACTGTAGATACTAATTATAGACTTTAAAAGTCACAAGCCTAATAGTTTCTGAATGTAAATGTCTTAAAGTGTACAGATACAGCTAATAGATAGCAAAGGTAAGATTCTGTGTGAAATTTTATCTCCAGCTTCTCTCATTTGGTTCAGTTATAATTGTAGTTACCTACTATGCGCCAAGAACCATTAAGCACTTTTTACTGTGTCTAATCTTGCACAAACTGTTAAAAATATTATTGCATTTTAGTGAATGATTTAATCACATTTCCAAGAGTTTTAGGTAATTCTAGAGGTTATACTCCCTCTCAGTGTCGAACGTGGAGTCAGATTTGTGCACCATCAAGCCCCTGCTCTTCCCGTATGTCCAGCCTTACAGTATTTATACCAATCTCACCCACATGCATGTGTCACCTAGATGGATGAGGGAGGGATGCTGCCCCTTGTGCCCTCCCATGTGGTTTCCATGTGCTCCCTGTGCCAACCTGGATGCTGCCCTTTATCATTTCCCTCAGGAGTATAACCACACCAGGCATTTGGGACTCGTGAGGAAGGGGGACATTGCACAGTGGACCGCAACTGGCCATCTTGCTTGCTTCTGCCTGCACTGCCCATTCCTTCACTCCTTTCCTCTCTGCTCTCCTTTTTTTTTCTACA
Organism: Mirounga leonina; assembly: GCF_011800145.1. NCBI lineage: Eukaryota > Metazoa > Chordata > Mammalia > Carnivora > Phocidae > Mirounga > Mirounga leonina. Next base: position 54,583,831 of record NW_023270268.1, read on the forward strand.
CAGAACTTAATCACCACCTTTGCTTATTTGAGTTTGCCTTTGGCTTTAACCTCCATCACAAGCACTTTCTTCCAAACAAATGTAGTGTTTTTTCAAAGAAAAATTCTGTTGAATATAATTTTCTCCACTCCATTGGCCTTAGTGACAAAAATTAAGATGAAATAGTACAATTTTATTGAGCTCACTTATCTCTATAGTTAACTTCCAATGAACCTGGCCATAAAATATTCCAGTCAGGGGTTGTGAAAGAATTCCTATGGCTCGAACAAGGCTGGGTGTGCAGGAAGGGTAATTATCCTAGGTTCAGGGTCCCTGTGTGGCCCAGGTAAGTGGAAAGGACCTGCACTGCCTGGATGAGACAGGACACCCAATGACGTCTGAGCCCTGCACCGTGTGACCCTAGCCTGCCTCTCAGCCTCCTTCATCTGATCATTAGCTCTACCCACTCTGCTCTTCTTTCAGTTTCTTGAAAACACTGTGGTCTTTTCCATACTTGTTTTTCCTGAAATACTCATCTATGGTTTTTTTTGCTTCAGAAAATCCTAATTTGTTCATTGGATCTTAGCTTAATGCCATTTTTTCAGGGATGTCTCCTCTGCTCCCATAAATTAGTTCTCTTACCACAATCTATACTAGGATCTTCCTATTTTCTTTGACATCACTAACTACAATGTGATACCTTCCTCAGCTCCATGGGGGAAAGGACAGCTGGGATGTCGATGGCTGATGCCGAGCACCTGGCAGGGTACTGGTGTACGGCTGGCTGCCTCAGCAATAGTTCCTGAAGAATTGCATAAGCGAGTGAATGGGAAAACCAAAAGTGCTAGGTATTGTGGTTTTACTTCCAATTTGAAAGTGTGGTCCACATGAGGTGAAGAGCCAGATAATCATTTTGTTCTTGTTGTTCGATATGGCACTGCTTCCCTGAATCATTTGATTGCTGCCACGAATCCAGTGACAAGTACTGATGGGCTCAATTTATCTATTCAGGTAGTACGAAATTACAAATCAGACAAAAATATTGTCCTGAGAGTTATGTAGTAGTTTATTCTTACCCATATATATATTTTTAAAGATTTTATTTATTTATTTGACAGAGAGACACAGCGAGAGAGGGAACACAAGCAGGGGGAGTGGGAGAGGGAGAAGCAGGCTTCCTGCTGAGCAGGGAGCCTGATGTGGGGCTCGATCCCAGGACCTTGGGATCATGACCTGAGCCAAAGGCAGATGCTTAATGACTGAGCCACCCAGGTGCCCCTATTCTTACCAAGATTTTATTATTAGGACACTGACAGTCATTGGTCTCAATAAAATGACTGCTTAAAAAAAATTTTTTTTTCAGAACTAATGCATTTCAAAAGAGAATTTTTTTTATCCTGATGATTTTTAAATCTCATTTCCAGGTCTTAAGGGAGAGGCTGGTGATATGGGGATCCCAGGGCCACCAGGAATTGTCGGACCCCAAGGTCCAAAAGGCCAAAAAGGAGAGAAGGGTAGGTAATTATATTGATTTCATGTCAAAACTCAAGATGTGTTCTGCATCATTTTTCAGGCAAGCAACTTGCAAAGTAAATACCATATTCTTGCAGATAAAACAATTTTTTAAAAAGATTTATTTATTTATTTGAGAGAGAGAGCATGGACAGGGGGGAGTGGCAGAGGGAGAGGGAGAAGCAGGCTTCCCGCTGAGCAGGGAGCCCGATGCGGGACTCCATCCCAGGACCCTGGGATCGTGACCTGAGTGGAAGGCAGACGTTTAACTGACTGAGCCACACAGGTGTCCTGTAGGTGGAACCACTTTTAAAAATGCAAAAACTTGGTAAAGCATGTTGTAAGTTACATTCAATATAAAAAGGTTAACTTTATATATAGCCCATTGAAAAATTTTACACTTTCCTGGTAACATTTCTCTCTTTCTCTCCATCTCCCTCCCCCTGCATACACGGAGGCTCTCACACATCTTTTCTGTCTCTCATTGGCCACACAGCTGACCTAGTGACTGGGAGCCACAGGGCGTAGTCTCTGGGGGGGCGTGTCCTTTCTTATATACTACTGAGTGAGCTCTTACTTATGAGGCAAATTAATTTTGTATTAGATAGAACTAACTAGAGCAGGCAATCCTATAGAACATTCTGTTTAGGTGGGTAGCATCTCTGCTAAGGAGAATAGGACATGGCCTTTGGCTCGCTCAAATCTAGGCAATGCCTATGGTGGGAAGAGGACTGAATTAAAATGAAAGAAATTGAGCTTGTAAGAATGACCTTGGACTTTTACCTTATCTGGAAACCAAGGGGGAATAGTCTAGATATTTACTTATACCCTGTTTATTATCAAAGAAGATTTGTGGTTATGTGTGCTTTCATAGATCTTTTCCAGCTCAGCAATTCTATAATTCCATAGATGCATCAGCCAGGAGGGTGTCCTGCCCTGGGAAATCCCTGGTTCTCTAAGTGCTTCAAGACACTGAGGGAAGGTTACAGATTCACTGGGACATTTAGAAATTCCTCAGTGAAAACTGCCAGCCTGTAGGAATACCATCTATCCCTCAAGTTAAATGTTTTAGCCTCAGTGTCACATGTCAAAAGACCTAATATCATCTATACATCACCCTCCACATGGCTCAGAAACTGTCTAACTCATTTCTGGTAGAACATTCAGTGAAGTAATTACTCAAAAAAGATGCTAAGGTGAGAGAGCTACTTCACACTTGTCAGTTATGCGATTTTCACTCTCAGAAACATTTAATCCTTTTGTGGCTGAATTATGTTAGCAGAAAACCCTGTGAAATAAAGATGAGTGATGAACCTCCCCAGTGATTCATACTTTTTGGAAGCTAGACTTCTGGAAGTAGAAGAAAAAACAGGGAAGTATCATAAGATAAGGTTCTTAAGAATATGCTTTGATGAAGGATCAAAAGTAGAAATTCATTCAGCCAGTCTCTATAAAGTGGCAACTTTACTTTCCTTTTACTTCCAGACTTAGCTTGGACTCTTGGTTAAGATTGAAAGTTAGAAAAATAAATGAGTTGAATGACTGCAATTCTGGTTGACCACAACCTGATTAAGTACATCCAGTGTAAGCAGTTAAATTCCTTAAATGAATTTGAGAACCAGAGTAACTGTGCAGTGATGGTTGGCATATGAGTATTGACAAGCATGGGCAATAGAATTGTCCTTCACTTCCAGTCAGAGTTCAGTTCTCTCCAAAGGGATCCGGACATTTTCCTGATGGCCTATGGGTTAATTTCCAAATTGTAAATTTTATGTGGAATGGTAATGGGAGGGGATTAGCTACTTAGGAAACTGCTGAGCAGCTTATGGTGGAATTTCTCTAGTTCGTCTTGTGAAATCTGGGGGAGTCTCTTCTCATGACTTGTAACTTGACTTAGGAGATCTTTTTCCCTAGCAAAATAAAACAAAAAGAGTTAGTTATATCATAAATAACATGGTTGGCAAATTGATGCCAACCAATGTTATATGCAGTCATATTTGACTCTGCAAATTTGTAAACTTTCATAACTCAGGTTTTTTTTTTAAGATTTTATTTATTTGAGAGACAGAGAGTGAGAGAGCACAAGCAGGGAGAGTGGCAGAGGGAGAGGGAGAAGCAGGCTCTCCACTGAGCAGGGAGGCCAACGTGGGGCTCAGTCCCAGGACCCCGGGATCACGACCTGAGCTGAAGGCAGACGCTTAACCAACTGAGCCACCCAGGTGCCCCTCATGCCTCAGTTTTTTTCTGTGATAAAAAAAATCTGCTCTACCTTTTGTGAAGGGAGATGCTATACATTTTTGTAAGTGAAAAATGTTCCAATTAATGACATGTGCTCTATTATATGAGCCTCCCTGTTATACAAGAGGCTGTATTAATATCAAATAAGAATTCATTTTGAATTTAAAAGGCTGGATTAAATTTTAAAAAATCATGTTAAGAGCTTGGAACATTACCTGGTACAAAGGAAATGCTCAATAAGAGTTAACTATTATTTTACTATGATTATTTATAATTAAAATAAATTCAGTGTGACTGTACTATAACAGGATGGGCCTTTAGCCAGGCCCAATATGAAAAGCCACTTTGTGGTATCCTGGCAAATATCTAAAAACCTGCATGTTTAGATTTCTTTTCAAACATAAATTCTCACAGTTCTACGATTTGTCTAAAGTGTGTATGAAAAATTTTCCAAACAAAATGAAAATTGGTTTCTCGTTTATGTTCTATGTCAAGGACTTTATATTTATATTTGTATCTATATTTATATTTACTTTCCTGGAAAGGTTTTTTGATATGATTGGTTTTAGCTAACTGCAGAATATTGTGCTCTTTGTTTAAACTTACATGGTGGTGACACTGTTTTTTTAGGCATTGTGGGGAATATAAAGAAGGGGTTGTTTTCAGTGTCATTCAAAATTCATAAGAAGAAAAACACAAGCACATACATAAATAACACAAGGCAAAATGTCATGAATTTCATGAGAGATTTGAAGAGCTATGTGAATGTGGCGGGGCGGGGGGGGGGGGTTGGAAAAGCTGAATTCTGTTTGAAGAGATTGGCACTATCCCCAAATCTCTTTTAAATGTTTTACCATCAACTGGGACAAAATATTCCTAATGATGCTCAATATATCATTTTTCCATGTGGTTTTACCTTTATGCATTTTGGTAAGGGAAGCATTGGAATGTGACATGGTTGGGAAATGGATCTTAGTTACATCATAGCTACCGTAGTTGGAAGAAAGGTAATCTTGGTATCATTTCAGGATTAAAAGGAGAACGTGGGGACCAAGGAACAAGTGGAGTTCCAGGATACCCAGGAAAACCTGGAGAACCAGGTAGAGCATAAACTGTATCTATCCTGTACAGTCATGTGCACAGCATAGCTCCTAATTTTCTTCCTGCTTGTGCTTAAAGTTATCCGGGAGGTAAGATGAAATATGAATTGCTATTATTCTAATAATTCCGTGTACTACTGATTGCCGGAGTGTAGCAAGTACTGGTCTGGTAGTTTGGAGACTAGATATAAGCATCTGAACTCGTGACCTCAGTCTAGCTGTCCTTGGGAAAAAGATCCCTGAATCTTTGTGGGTTTCCGTTTCTTTGCCAGTAAGATTTTGGGTTTGGAAGGGCGTAATGGAGATTTAGGAGAATACTTGGGTGGGGCCAAAATGCAAAGTGTAATGGACCATAATGGGCCACTATAGTTCGAAACTCTTTATTGCCTTAAAAGTGAAAGAAAGATAGAACCAGATTTATGAGCTCTAAATGGAAGCCCTGGCTTCTTGGTGGCATTAACTCCTCCCCGTGTGAGAGAGCAGCGTGATCTGAACGGCACAGACGTGGCTGTGGCGAAAGTCAGGTTTCCAGTCCCAGGCATGAGGTTTCGTTTCTGTTCCGTGAGCTCGGTGATGATAGGGTTCTGTTCATAGTCTATGTGATCCTTAAACATTATTTTAATCTTCCGTTTCAGGTGGCCTTGGTCCTAAGGGGGATAGAGGAAACATCGGACTGGCGGGAGTGAAAGGACAAAAAGGCTCCAAGGGGGACACGTGTGCAAATGGTACCCAAGGAGATAAAGGAGACCGGGGGGCTGTGGGCTCACCAGGCTTGAATGGAGAGCCTGGGGCCAAGGGCGAGAAGGGCGAGATGGGGGATAAGGGCTACTGCGGAGAGTCTGGGGAGAGGGGACGAAAAGGAGAAAAAGGGGAGGAGGGTCTGAAAGGAGAAAAAGGTAGCAAAGGAGATACTGGAATGGAAGGCAAAGGTGGCCCAGATGGCCTGCCCGGGGCCCCAGGGGACCCAGGGGTTAAAGGAGAAAAGGGAGAGTTAGGTCCCCCTGGTCTTGTGGGACCTGCAGGGCCAAAAGGTGAGCTTGGGAGCAAAGGAATCCGAGGATCTATTGGCAAAAAGGGCTCTCGGGGCCTCAAAGGCTCCAAGGGGGAGGTAGCCAGAGTCCAGCGGTCAGCTTTCAGTGCTGCTTTATCAAAGCCTTTCCCTCCTCCCAACATCCCTATCAAATTTGACAAGGTTCTCTATAATGACCAAGGGAATTACAGCCCCATCACCGGCAAATTTAACTGTAGTATTCCTGGGGCATATGTTTTCTCCTACCACGTCACTGTGAGGGGCCGACCCGCTCACATCAGCCTGGTGGCCTGGAATAGGAAGAGGTTCAAATCCAGAGAAACGCTCTATGGTCATGAAATAGACCAGGCCTCTTTCCTCATCATCCTGAAATTAAATGCAGGGGACCAAGTCTGGCTGGAAGTTTCAAAAGATTGGAACGGGGTATATGTCAGCCCTGAGGATGACAGCATTTTTACCGGGTTCCTTTTGTACCCAGAGGAAAATTCTGGAATTTCACCATAAACTTGTGTCTCCAACACTGTAGTTTAGGTTCAGTGGAATAAGTCAGGCAACATAAGGTAGCACGATTAAAAAGAGTAACTCATTATTTTTTTTGTAATTATAAAAATAATGCAGAAAAAGTAAGAAGAAATTATATCCCCTAGAGTCAATTATTATGCCTATTTTAAGACATCACCTTTTCTTAAAAATTAAAAAAAAATTTTTTTAGCAAGCAAGAGAGGGAGAATGGGACAGGGGCAGAGGGAGAGGGAGAGAGAAAGAAACTTAAGCAGGCTCCACACTCAGCACAGAGCCTTAGGTGGGGCTTGATCTCACAACCCTGAGATTGTGACCTGAGTAGAGACCAAGAGCTGGATGCTTAACCAACTGAGCCACCAGGTGTCCCTTAAGACATCACCTTTTTAAAATAATATATTTATATGTATTTGAAAGTACGTATCTATTAACTTTGTAGCTAGCTTTTTTTTTCATTTAGCATTATAATGGCATTTCTCATGCCATTTAGATAATACCTGTATGGAAATATGATTGATGTCTGTAATTAATAAATATATTCTTACTGAATATCTTCTATATCTCATATCAATGTGTGCAACTCTTTTCTGTGTGAGTGTAAGGCTAACAAGTGACACATGATGGGTGGGTGTCTCTCAAATGTTTAGAAACTGTTAGGATTGCCTTCCAACAAAATGGAGCTATTCCCATGTTAGTAGAATTCAGGGAGAATACACAGAAAGAATGCTAAAGACTAGCTAAACTGTCTTTAAAATGAGTCACTGTAAAGGTTTGCCCATAAAAAAACCCTGTATTAGATAGACTTGTATGTTGGGTAAAAGATGAAAAGAAAGTTGATAAAGATATTGCTCAGTCATAGCAAAGATCCAGCCATTCATCAGATTATTGTATTTAGAAAAACTAAATGTCCCCCAAAGATACAAGAGTAAAATTAAATCACTATTGATCTAAAATTTCAGCCTTCTTTCCTTCATGGAAGGACATTTAATTTGGATAAATTCTTTGGCTTCATTATCATCATGTCTATAATAATTAATTCTGGTTATTCAGTGAACAGGTGAGTATTTGGGAATTCACTTGTGGTATGAATATTTAATGATTGTGAATATATAATAATTTGGCGGCCTCATTTTTAAAAGAAACTAATTTATTGACTCCAAATTGAACTTGGTTCAATGAAGGCATATAGTTACATACATTTGCAAGCCTTAGTGAGTTAAATTGGGAAATGGATGATGGTCTTGCTCTGCCGGACAAATAAACTTTGAAAACATGATTCCCTTTTGAGATTTATATATACATTTAAAATATACTTATTTAAAATATGTTCTATCCTCTTGCTTTAATGTATATTTTTATGTTGAAAAAGTGAAAGAAAAAGCTATAGTTTTTATGACTGACAGTTAATGAAACATCAAATATGACTACCTTACTATTGTGTGTGTCTGGCGGGTGATATTTGGATGAGTTGTAAGAGAAAGATGTTAATTGATGAATTACTATATCTTTATCTTCTAGATGTTATTTTTAAAACTTAGTTTTAGCAAAATGCATGTTTTCATGATCAAGATTCCACATAATTCATGTTCTATTGATACTTTGATCAAATTAGACCACTTTTGTTGAATCATTGTATTTAAAAAATTAACTTTTAAAAGTTAATTTCAATTTGGTGAACATTTGTTTAGCTGAGTTAGCCATAAGGTCTGGAAATGAACCACAAATTGTACATATCATGTTCAGAAATTGTAATTGGGGTTGTGCATAATGCATTATCACTATTGTAAACAGGGTTGCAAATATTTAAATTTTATCATATAAACGGCGGTCACTTCTATTGCCATTTTCGCCGTCTCTTAACACAATATTCTAGAATCTAGATCCATCATGAATTTTCTGTCTGGACCTGCATAAATACAAATTTAGGGCGATGCGAATATTTAATATTTCCAGCCACTAAGCATGCAACTGTTGCAAACACCAAGCAATTTTCAAGAATGATAAACTGGAACACAAAGAGAGCAAGGAAATGGATGCTCAGCACAACTGAGATATAATCTTAGGAAGTTGATAAGTTGTACTTCTCTTAATTAAGCACATTCACTGCTCAAACTCTGCGCACACCCCAAAGCAGTGTCCATCTCCTATGTTCGCAGCAGTACAACCCATTAGCCTTGATGGTATTTGGAGATGGTCATTTTTTATTTGATGCACATTAGGTTAGAGGTGCGGAGAAGAGTTTCCCCAGGGCCTGCAAGTGGTAGTATTAGAAATACATATTTAAGACTGCAGGCTGTGCTGTGCTAGAATTGAGCCTTGATCTCTAAAAATGGTGCCTTGGGCACTATCGTAAATTTACATGTTGTGTGTTTGTTTTATGCAGAACCCTCTAAAGCATGGGGCCTGGGGCAGGCACCACTCTTGCTTGGGTCTAAAGGCAGTATCCCCCATTTCTGCCCTTGACTCCTTCTAACAAAGCAATCCTGTTAAAAAAAAAGTTGGATCATCTTACTTCTCTCTGCTCACAGCCTCTTCAGGCTCCTGTCTCATCTGGAGTCAAAGCTGAATCCTTACTATGATCAGAGAGGTCTCATGTGACGTGGCCCCCACTTTTTCTCGAACTTTCCTGCCATCTACTCCACACTTGCTCTGGGTGTTGCCTTCAGCGCTAATTCCTCAAATTTGCCCAGCATGTGTCCACTTATGGCCTTGTGTATGCCTTTCTATCTACACGGCTCTTATCCCAGGTAACTGGATGACTGGCCCCTGCCTTTCTCTCAAGCCTTTGTTCAAATACCACCTTTTCCGTAAGGCCTTCTTTGGCCATGAAATTTATTTATTTATTTATTTATTTATTTATTTATTTATTTATTTATTTATTTATTTTTTATTCTTATGTTAATCCCCATACATTACATCATTAGTTTTAGATGTAGTGTTCCATGATTCATTGTCTGTGTATAACACCCAGTGCTCCATGCAGTACGTGCCCTCTTTAATACCCATCACCAGGCTAACCCATCCTCCCACCACCCACCCCTCTAGAACCCTCAGTTTGTTTTTCAGAGTCCATCATCTCTCCTGGTTCATCTACCCCTCTGATTTCCCCCCCTTCATTCTTCCCCTCCTCCTATCTTCTTCTTTTTTTTTTCTTAACATATATTGCATTATTTGTTTCAGAGGTACAGATCTGAGATTCAACAGTCTTGCACAATTCACAGCACTTACCAGAGCACATACCCTCCCCAGTGTCTATCACCCAGTCACCCCATCCCTCCCACCCCACCCCCCACTCCAGCGGCCGTGAAATTTTAAATTGCAGTCCCCATACCCTGACCTGCCCCGCTTTGTTTTTCTCCACGGCACTCAGCACCCTCTAATATATCATGTATTCCCATGTATTTCACTTACTGATCTTGTTTATTTTCTGTCTTCCACTAGAAACTAAGCTCCATGAACCCAGGGACTTTTGTCTGTTTATCGCTCTCTCCCCAGCACCGGCACCTTAAATACGCGTTCAGTGAATAAAGATTGATGTGGTTGTTGTAGATCTCTCCACAAGGTGGTGCTCACAGATTATTTTTGCTTTTGGATTGCACCTTCAAAAACAACAGTTGCAAAGTAAATAAAATGATGACTTGGATTTCTTAAGAAACTGGCTTCCTGAAATACCATGTTTTATGTTTCATCTTGTTTCAGAGAACTACACATTTTCTTTCCCTGTTGGGACGTAGGACTCTGGGATGATCTCTGGGATTGCAGTGAGAGACTTAAAACTCTGGAAGGGGGAGCATGTCTCCTGTCGTCTCCATGTGACGCTCCTTCTGAGTGGGCGCCCAATCCATTTTTATCTTCCACTCCAGCCCCAAAGGACTCCATTTTGAGTCCTGGGCATTAATATATTCTACAGCTGTAGACTTACAAAAGGGTTTAAAATGAGGCAAGGAGACTATAAACTTGAAGGATTTATTCATTTATTAAATTTTAAAAGAAGATTTACTTATTTTAGAGAGAGAAAGCTCATGAGCAGGGGGAGGGGCAGAGGGAGAGAGAGAATTTCAAGCAGACTCCTTGCTGAATGTGGAACCCGCCGCCAGGCTTGATCTCAGGACCCTGCGCCAAAATCAAGAGTCGGATGCTTAACTGACTGAGCCACCCAGGCACCCCTAAACTAGAAGGTTTAAGAATGCTGTAAGACCTGGAAGAAGGACACAGGGAGAAGGAAAAATTGAGAGTGGTGCTGCTGCCAATGACCAAGATGAGTGGGGGCAGGCAGGAGAGAGAAATGTTGGGAATTATGGAGCCATAATAACCACTGTTTCCTAGGTCCTATCAATGTGCCAAGCACAGAGCTTTATGGGTCTACAGTGCCTTAAGTGATGTGTACCCCATGAGGAGACTAAGCATGGGCTGATTAGGCCATGTCCCAAAGGGCACCCATCTGTTAGGTGGGGGATCCATGAAGCCACTCTTAACCAATGGAGCAGGGTAGTTTCCTAAAAAGCTTGGCTAGTGGAACCTGGTATAATGGGAAAAAGAATGGTAGTAGCTTAGTTTCTCAAGGCTAGCACCCCAGGTGGAAAAGGGAATGAGGAGGGGGACAAAAATCTACTGACATCTCAGCAGGGGGTAAAAGAGTGGGCTTCTTATAAAACTGCAGGTGAAACCAAGGGCTTTACTGATAATTGAGACTGTAGTTGGGTGTTCTGATCAGCCTAGTGTCTCCATGTGAATTTGGTGGAAAAATTTAGTGGGAGTGTTTGATTGTTCTAGGAATTTAGGATTAAAGCATCCTTATTGTTGATTGAATTATAAGAATTATGTTGCATCTAATAGAGATGGTATGAGAGCTTTGTATATTCAGGGTCCTTCCTTCTGAGGTAGGAAAATGCATGGAATCCTCTCTTGTCCTGAGCTTGTGGAAAGAGCTGACGAGGCAGAAGGCTCACATGCTCTTGTGTAGTCATTCATTTGTTTAGGGTTTCTGTGTGCCTGGCTAAGGTACTGAGGATAAGTCAGTGAGCACAACAGGGAGAAAATACTACTCTGTCTTCACAGAACTTATGATGATAAAGAATGAAAAATTGATAAGCTACTAGTTATCTAGTATGTCAGAAGCTGATAAATTCTAGGGAGGAAAATGGGGCAGGATGGAGGACTGGGAGTATTACAATCGGGTGGTAGCAGGGAGAAAGATTTAAAATAGAGGTCAGAAAAGACCTCATTGAAATGTACTATTTGAGCCAAGATATAAAGAAGGCAAAAGAGCATGTCATGAGTATCTGAGAAAGCAGAGGGAGTGCAGGGAGAAAATCCCGAAGGTAGGAGCTTGCTCGGTGAGGAGGCCAGTGGGACTGCACAAAGTAGGGGGTGAGGTCAGAGAAGTAATGGAGTCACAGAGTGTGTAGGACTTTTAGGCTGTTGTGATGCGTTAAGCTTTTCCTCTGAGTTTGGTAGACATAGAGGTGCACCCCCCAGATCCTCATCAAGGAAGGATTAGATGCCCCGCTAAGGGGACTATGTTCAGGATCAGGTTCCGGCTGTCAGCTCCTTCAGGGTCTGCTTGAGCTACAGAACTCCCTCTTTTGAGGTTATGCCTTTCCCAGGGCAGTTCAAATCTGGTCACCAAGCAAGGTGGGTGAGCCCTTCATGGCCGCCAGGATGCGCCAAACTCTATCCAGAGCTTTCTGTAGGTGACTGAGGCTTTGCTGGGTCTTCATGATGTTTCGGCTCTTCCCTGCCCAGTTTGATTTTCTTTTCCTTTCCTTCACAGGTGTTGATTCCTAAACATCTTGCACTCAAACTTTCTCTGCACATCTGGTTCTAGAGACCCAACTGGTGACCCTGAGATGTAAACTGTGAGAGCAAGTGGTAGAGGACAGAATTTTGTGGGCCACTTGGTCATTGTGCACTCACACATGAGCATAACACACACTGCATACTTTTCTCCTGTGTTCTGGGCCAGGGCTGCAGAATTATTTAGTTAATTAACACTGTGGAGCACTATTGAAAGCGTTGGGCCTGACATTTAGGTCCAAAGAATCTCTGCTGGCTGACTATAGTGATTAAGTGCATGGACTCAGGAACTGGAGGTGCTGGGTTAGAATTTCATTTACTAGCCATGTGACCTTGGGCAAGATACTTAGTCTGTGCCTTGGTTTTCTCCTCTCTAAAATGGGGTTTTGAGGTTATAAATGAATTTATAGTTGTAAAACTTTTAGAACTGTCTCTGGCACATAGAAAGCCTGCTCTATTAAAGTCAAATGTGAGAGGGCATATTTTGTGTATGGTTCAGTGTTCAGACTCCTTTTTACGGTCAGAAATGTATTGGTTTTTCAGGTGATGGGTTTATGAGTAGAAGGGGGGGTGAAATCAGGGCTGGTTTGGGTTCAGTGTACTATCAGAGGTCATAGTGTTGACTGAATTGGAGCTACGCATTTAATTAAGGCCTTCCGATGAAATACCTGAGTTTTTAAAATACATACCAAAAAACTGTGTTTTATAAAGGATACATAACAATAAAATGTTTTTCCTTTGAAATGAGATTGAGTTTCACCCTTTCTTCAAAATCACTATTAAAAGAGTTAACATACCAAAATGCATGGATTTACCTTCATATTGAGGCACCCAGGACCATTGTTTTGGATTGTCATGCTGACCATGAACTTCCTATACACCTGAACAAGGCACTGAAGGAGGGTCCAACTAAAGATGGATGTTTTGCTGATCTGAAAGGTAATGACAATGACAAATGAGAACTCCTAGTGGACCATAGTGAGAGTTAGTGGCAGGAAATTGCATCGGCTCAGTGATTAAGGCAACATCAGCCGTCAGAAGACAGCAGCAGGGCAGGTGGCCTTGGTCTTGTTGCTGCCTCATCTGATTCATCTTGCAGGGTGATGAGTCTGAGATGTGTCTGCCAGGCCCACAAACACGATCCTCCCTTGCTTCCTTTTTTTTTTTTTTTTTTTCCTCTGAGGATAAATGAGCAACAAGAAATTTGGAACATCCAGATTATTCAATGTCAGAGGTATTGCCAAAGGAGCACGCCCACTGTCCTTGGATGTTGAATGCAAGTTAAAATTGCCTCTGGCAAAAGGTTTTGTGAAGGTCTTATTCATTCATTTTAATTTAAGAAAAATTAATGAGCACCTACTATGTACCAGGCACTGGGCTCCATTGCCAGGGATACGAAGACGAATGAGATAATTTCTTGTCTTCAAGGAAGTCACAGTCAAACGGAAGAGGCGACTAAGTGAGGACAATGGATGTTCCATCTTTTTTGTCTCAGGAATGGACAAGGACCTAAATGTCAGGGCTATTATAGGGGAAATTGAGAAAACACTTCATCCAGCAAGTTGGTTGATTGATGTTCTTATTTAACTACTGTACAGAGTACTAGGTAAGCAATTTATTTCAGAAGGTTCAGCCTCAGCAGGAGAAAAATATAAACAAAAAAAAAAATCCAAGAACAACATTTTCACAATTGGGTGTTACCATGTGGGATCCTAAATCTTGTTTCTAAATCCTTGGATTGACAAGCAAGAGAGGACTAAAAGAACTCTCTGGGGAAATCAGAAGTGGACCTGGCAAACTAAAAAAACAAAACAAAACAAAGACATCAGAGGCATTTACTTGAGCTTACTTAGAAGGACTCTCAATAATCATGTCACCAGCTTCTCTTGAGGGAAAGAGTCCTAAACCTGGATTCCGTAACTCAAAACATGTGACCCAAGGATCCACAGATTATAGCATTCACATTCCAACCAAAGTCTTCTGATTTAAAACAGAAAAAAAAATTATTGGGGTATGATATGCCTGCAGAAAAGTGCACACATGTGGAATGTATGGCTTGATGAACTTCGACAGATGGGTAATTATGAATCTGCCACCATGTCATGATATGGAAAATTTCCAGCACCTGGCAGGCTTCCTTGTTCCTGCTTCTGGTCACATCACTTCACCAACATAACCGCTACCCTAATTTTTATTGCCATAGATTAATTTTGCATGTTCCTGGACTACATATAAATGGAATCACATAGTTTGTAGTCTTTCATGTTTGGCTTTTTACCTCAACATCCTGTCTGGGAGATTATCCATGCTGCTGTGTGTATCAGTAACACCTAAAATGTGGAACATATTTGCATGTGATGACTGGCCATTTGTATGTACTCTCTTGTGAAGTGCTTGTTCAATTTTTTTTTTTTTTGCCAAATTTTAGTAGGTTATCCGTAGGACTTCTTTTCTTTTCTTTTCTTTCCTTTTCTTTTCTTTCTTTTTTTTTAAGAGAGAGAGAAAGAGAGAGAGGGAGAGAGAGAGGCAGGGAGGAGCAGAGGGAGAGAGAGAATCTTAAGCAGGCTCCATGCCCACAACCCTGAGATCATGGCCTGAGCCAGACACTTAAGTGACTGAACCACCCAGGTGCTCCTGTAGGAGTTCTTTAGATGGTTTGCATACAAGACTCTTGAGTTTTAATTGACTTCTTTTTTTCTACAAGTGGGTCAGTTTGTTTTCTGAGCCCCCTCCTCTCTTTTATTCATTCCTCTTAGGTTTCTCAAACTCGCAAAAGTAAGCTCCCCTGATGGTTCTCTGTCTTTGTAGGACTAAAATTTTCTCCAAAAAACCAAATTAATGCTCAGGTGCAAATGACTAAAAGTACTTTGTTACTTTTGCCCCTAGATATTTATCTCTTCAAAGGAAATGAAGCCAACCAACAGAATTTCTAATAGTAGAATTTTAGAAACGAGAAAGTTGATGGGGAATTTTTTGGAGGGAGACTGGGGGACAAGAATGACCAATGAGATGCACTTTTTCATTTCTGAAATCCAACAATGCTACCATTTCTTAATATTTTCTTTGAATTTGGGCCAAATAGCTTTAAGGAATGTTGGACAAAGGAAAAAAGAAATTTATCAACAAAGAATTGCTTCATTAAAAGATAAAGAATTAAAATATGTGGGGCTATACCTGGATCACTGGTTTCAGGCCTGTCAAAGATTGACATCAGTGGCTGATTGCCAGTCTAGCAACCTTACGGTCTGGTGTTTCAGGGACACTGTTTTCTCAGAAACCAGTGCTAACATTGCAACAATGATTTTCCAGGAGATTCCAAAGCACGCTTATGAAGTTAGTGACATTAGATTGGGAAGTGGAGTCTAACACCTTATAGGGAGGAGAATGATTTAACATGACCTTGAAAATAAGGGTAAAAAAACAGAAAAAAAAAAAAGAAATATCAATGAAGGCTATTTATGTGATGTGAAAGAGGGACCAAAAGCACTGAAAAGAAATTTAGAAAAGGGTGTGCGTGTGTGTGTGTGTGTGTGGGGGGGGTTTCCCTAATTGGCGCAGTCAATTAAGCATCAGACTCTTGGTTTTAGCTCATTTTGTGATCTCAGGGTCATGCAATGGAGCCCCACATCAGGCTCCACACTCAGGGTGGAGTCTGCTTGGGATTCTCTCTCCCTCTGCCTCTGACCTACCCTCCCTCCATGCTTGCATGTGCTGTCTCTCTTTCCCTAAAATAAATAAATTCATCTTAAACAAAACAAAACAAAACGGTGTGGTCCCAAGCGGTCTTTGCCCATCCTCAAGGTAAGACTATGCTGGAAAAGAAAGCATGGTTCTGAGATGTCCAACCTAAGCAAACTGAACTATTTAATATCTCCCTGTAGATCTAGTTCTCAGTTATATATGCTAAAAACAGAATGGGGGCACACATTTGAGAATCCATCTGTTTCTGCCATAAAGATTTCACTCCTCAAATATTTATTGATCACTTATTGTCAGGTGCTCTGATAATCATCATACAATTTTGTAAATTCTTTAAAGTATTTATTAATTAGAACAGAAAAGAGGTTGGAAGCAGTCTGTGAGGATTAGGGGAGCTTTTGCATTAATTTATTTCTCCATACAGTAAGTATTTATTGAGCATCCACCTCATGCCCGGCATCATGTTAGATGCCGAGGATACAGCTTTCAGCGAGAAAGCAGAGTCTTTGCCTTCATGGAGCTGGCGGTTTAGTGGGAAAGAGAGCAGAGATGTCATTAAACTATGTCTTTAAATACTTCTGGTGAAAAAGGGAGGAAGGCAATTCCTGGCAGAGGCTCCTAGAGATAGAACTGCAGAGTTTAGAAAGAGGTCTGTGAATTTGGAGAACTACAAATAGTGGAATGTGGCTGCAATCATGTGGAGTGCATTTGATGAGAATCCAGTGAAGTAGATTCTCCCAAAAATGTTGCAGCTAAAATCTACCACAGGCTGGGATAGCTAGATCAATTACTCTGTCTGTCTGTCTGTCTATTTGTCATCTTATCTATGTAAGTAAGTAAGACCTATTCTGCAGGATGGTAATTAAAAGTAAGACCTATTCTGTGGATGGTAATTAAAAACCCTGGGGGGATACAAATGGAGATGAATATGACACGGTCCCTATCTTATCCTTAAAAATTCTTCTAATTGAATATAGGAATGTCATTTACAAATGGTATTAAGGTGAGAGAAACAGGTGGATTTAGATGGAAGGAGTTAGGCTCATGGTTCAATTCGGCTTCATTCTATCTATCATAATTAAGATAGAATTATGACCTTTCAATAGGGATTTCCCTTCCTTTATCCTCAGGTGTTCAAAGACTTGTGTAGTGATTTTGGGCTATTCAGCTCTACTGAGAAGTGTCAGAGCAGACAAAAGATAAACCTATTAAAGTGTCAAGAAGAAAATGGCCCTTTGGATTTCTAATGACTATTTTCTGGTCAAATAACTTGTAAGTATCAGGTTCAAAAGGGCCAATTAATTTTTTTTAACATTTTATTTATTTATTTGAAAGATTGGGATGGAGTGGGAGAGACAGTGAATCTTTTACAGTGTAGATTGAGCTATATGTAATTACTATGTTACTGATAGAGTCTTTATGTTTTGTTTAGTTGAAGAGTGTGCCTCCCAACTGATTTTCCCTGCAAAACCAGGTGGTATATCGCCATTTCTGCTCTAACGAATGACAGAAGTAGTCATTTTTCCTGTGTGTGGGAAAAGCATAAATCAGTTTTTATAATGGGACTATAAATCTCTGTCTGAGGTATGAACTCATGAGTTAAACTTGGTTATAGAATGGATTAAAACTTAGAAGAGCTTAAATGCAGCGTATTTTGTGCGAATATTGAAGTGACTGTAGGACCTTTCATAGTGTGTTGGAAACAGCACATTTTCTGTTCCTCCTTGTACTTTTATATTTTGTGCTGATATTAGGTGTTGTTCTTAGTGTGCAATGATAATGATTTTAGATTATTATTCACACTTCTGCAGCTTCAGTGACCACTACTTAAAACTGAGCCATTGAGAAATTTCAATAGATGTAGAGATCACAATGAACCTCTCTAAGAAATATCATTGTGTACCATGCTTAGAGTAACTCGCAATTCAGCACAAGGCAGCCCATCCTGTTATGTGGATCAAATCAGTTTTTTTTTTTTTTAAGATTTTATTTATTTATTTGAGAGAGAATGAGAGAAAGCACATGAGAGGGGGGAGGGCCAGAGGCAGAAGCAGACTCCCTGCCGAGCAGGGAGCCCGATGCGGGACTCGATCCTGGGACTCCAGGATCATGACCTGAGCCGAAGGCAGTCGCTTAACCAACTGAGCCACCCAGGCGCCCTCAGTTTTGTTTTTAAATACAGATGACACAAAACGTTCCTGTAGAAAACTACTTGTTAGTATTATTTAAAAATTTTTTTTTTAAATTTTTGAATTCAAGTGCAGGGCTTGAATTCACGGCCCTGAGATCAAGACCTGAGCTGACATCAATCATCAGACATTTAACTGACTGAGCCACCAGATGCCCCTACTTGTTAGTATTCTTGAAGCCATGAAGATGTGTTGAGGGGATAGAGTAAAAAACCAGTAAAGAAGTTTGATCTTACACCTAAAGAGAGAGATTAAAACCCTCATTAAATGAGGGTCATTGGGGTTATGAGGTCATTGGGGTGCAATTGCTTCTCTCCTTCCCTCCTCCTTTTATCTTTTGACCATTATAGTAGTTGGGTCCTTTCAGCTGCTACAAATGGGAAGGCTAATTCAACCAATAAAGAAATTTATTAGCTCATGTAACAGGTGGTCAAGAGGTAGTGTGGGCCCGTCATGGAAAGACTAGGATACTCAATGTATTTCTGTTGTTTTCTTGGATCTTTGTTCTGCTGTGCATCATCTCTATGCTCAAGCTGGTGTCTGTGATAACATGGTTGCCAGTAACATCCAAGGAAACATGCTACCGTGATCCTGTTCCAATGAAAATAATGCTCCCCCAATATGTCAGACACTTTAGTTGTTATCCAATATCTATTCTCCCTTGTCACATACTGTGGTGGTTAATTTTATGTGTCAACTTGACTAGGCCAGGAGATGCCCACATAGCTGGTAAAACGTTATTTCTGGGTGTGTCTGTGAGGATGTTTCTGGAAGAGATTAGCATTGATTCAGTAGACTGAGTAAAGTAAATCATCTTCAGTGCAGGTGAGCATCATTCAATCTGTTGAGGGTCTAAAGAGAATAAAAAGGAGGAGGAAGGGCAGATTTGCTCTTTGCCTGAGCTGGGCTGCCCTAAGACATTGGTGCTCCTGTTTCTTGAGACTACAAACTCAGACCGGGACTTACACAGTTGCACCCCTTCCATTTTTGGACTTTTGGACTCGTACTGGGACTTACACCATTGACCTCCCTGGTTATTAGGGCTTTGGACTCCATTGAATTGAACCATTGTTCTCCAGCTTGCAGATGGCAGATCGTGGGACTTTGTGGCCTTCATAATCATGTAAGTCAATTTCTATGATAAATCTCATATATGTAGTGGAGTGAGGGCTTGTTGGTGGGCTTAGTCCTTGAGACGGAGGTCTGCTATGGAAAAAGGCAGAATGGTAAAGTAGAAGAAAAGAGCTGGGACATTTGACAGCTTTGCGGAGGAAAGCTACCTTACCAGCTTGAATTTTTTTTGGAGAATAATGAACTAGCAGTTTTACTTCAAGTTTTTGTGAATAAATTTCCTGAACTGATGTCTTCACCAATAGAAGAGTGGAATAAAGTCCACTCTTCAGGATTCTATATCCCTTTAGGTCATGTACTCATCCCTGGGCCAGAAATGGTCTCCACGGGAACCAAGAGAGTGTATTAATTGACTTAAACCTAGGTTGCTGAATTAATCACTGGAAAAGAGGGATAGGATTACAATGATTTGTTAGGATTATTCAGGAGCCACTCCTGGAGCAAGAACCTAATGGGGTCACTGGAGGGTTAGGTCATATTGGGGCTTCTATTAGGAAGATGGAAGGAATGGTTGATCCAGCAAGATCCATTAGAAGTGTGTCTCTTCTCAATGGAATAGCTAACAGATAGTGGTCTGAGAAAATAAGAGTTGACTAATTTAGTCCACTCTTATGATATAGTCCTGGGGGCATTCTCCTTCTTAGATTGCCTGGGCTGGAGATTATAGCCTAAATGTTGGATGTTATTTCAGATTTAGCATGTTTGGTTTTCATTTATTCACATGTGTGTTTGCATGTGGCTGTTGAGGGGGGTGATCCATGTTACATATGGTTGGGATGGGCAAAGTTCTCCTTCCTCTGGATCTTGGCATCTGAGAAAAGCTTGTTTGATTTGTTAACTGAGAGTTAGTTAGAACTGTTGCCACCAGGCTTCAGGAATATAAAAGAAATCATCTCCAATAGTTGATCAGTCCACTAACAGCCTAAATAGTTTAAGAGCTCATCAACTGACCTACTACCCACCAGTGCTTTCACTATTCTGACTTCTGAGAGTAAGGTAGAGAGTGTTATCTAGATGCAGAGAAGAAGGGACAAATTTTGCTGTTTTACCTGGCATCGACACCATTTATATTGCTGGAAACCATCTTGAGCTACTCTCCTGGATGTCACATGTCCCTGACCAAGACCTTAAAATGTGCATAACTTATGAAAAACAGGACCGAAGAAGTTAAGTAGATCAATGATTGCACAGGTAGTCTCTGGAGAAGAAAACACAGAATATAGGTTAGGAGCTTGGCATTAAATTGTTTGGGTAACTAGATGCTGATAAAGCCACTGATTTGTACAGTAAAGATATTGGGCTCTAGGAGTCAACTGATAGTATAAAAATCATGCCTCCTAGTTGTGTGAACTTGGACAAGTGCTCTCTCCCAATGTCTGTTTCCTCTCTATTAAAGGCAGCGATGATAGTACCTACCTGTGGGTGACTGTAGGTTTAAATAAGAACAAGGCTTTTAGCACAGGATCTGTTACATAGGAAAGGGAACATCACAAAAGTCACTGCAGGTCATGTGGGTTCCCCAGCTTCTTTTCTAGTTGTTTCTTCATTTTGAAGAACATTCAGATGACATGGAAAAAGGGATTTCTCTTATAAGTTGAGGATTCCATTTTTACTAGAAACCATCCCTAAGCAACACTGACAAGAAATTTTGCTTACCCTAGATTTCATTCATAAAGAAGTTACACACACACACACACACACATACACCTTTAAAAGGGATTGATTATTTTTAAAGCTTTTATTTATTTGACACAGAGAGAGAGAGAGAGAGAGCATGCACATATGCACATGCACAAGCAAGGGAAGTGGCAGGCAGAAGGAGAGGGAGAAGCAGGCTCCCCGCTCAGCAGAGAGCCTGACATGGGGCTCAATCCCAGGGTCCTGGGATCATGACCTGAGCTGAAGGCAGACACTTAACCGACTGAGCCGCTCAGGCACCCCTAAAAGGGATCAATTTTGATGCCATTAGAGACAATTGCCAACTGGTTTAACATTCATCTTAGATGACATTCAGCTGAGGACTCTGAGCAGACAGTCTGTAGGGATGTAGGGATCTGATACAGGGACTGGAAGGATCTCTGCTAATGAGCCAGTTGATTTCAGTTCAGTATAAAATGACACTGTCTAAAAATTACACCTGTCTTAAAATTTAATTAGATGCTCCTGACATTGGTGAGTTGTGTTACTGGAGGTTTCCAGACAGAAGGGGGACGATCGTTGATCAGAGATATGATTGAGAGGCTCCCATACAGAATGCATATTTGGGCTAGGTGACTGCTTAGATTATGCTTACTTCTGAGCTGCTTTGACTATGCCTTGATTTCTAGTCATGTCAACATAAATACAGCCTTCATTTAGAATTTGATCTATTAATAAGCTTTTGTAACTCTTCAGTTGGTGAATCGTCAATGCCAGTCAGAATGTATAATTCCTTGGAAAAGCCAGCAGTTAAAACTACTCGCTCAAAGACAAAGCTTAATCACCCCGAAGTTACAGTTTTTGAAGTAGTCATTGAAAAGGACCTTAATATGACAGTAAAAAACAAATAAAAATTGATGAGGCCAATTGAAAGGTAAACAGTCTTTGGAGAGAATTAAAAAATTTCATGCATTTACCTTTACTCACTGCAAAAACAAGGCAATTACAAGACATTTGACTTTTTAATTATACTGTTGCTACATATTTTAACTTTAATGTTTTGAAGAATCTTGGATGAAATTTTTAATTGAGGCCAACTCAATTTTTGGTTATTATTTATAATTAGGTAGAATTTTCCCTTAATGTAATTTTGCTAAAGCCTTCAAAACAGCTAAAAGAAAAGCTAGCAGTATATGTAATGAATAGTTATTTATACTACCCTATTTTCTCATCTAATGAACTGAGCAATAAAAAATAAAGGGGAAGAAGGAAGCTAATAGTCACTGGGCCATCCCTGTGTAGATGCCTTGCATTGCACACGGTACCTTATTTAACTTCGAAGTAACCTGGTGAGGCAGACATTTGATATATTTTGTAGATAAGAACTTTCAGAAACATTAAATATCTTGTCCATGGTCACTAAGCCAATAGATGATGGAGCTGGAATTTTGACTCAGAGTTGCCTGAATCCAATTAAAATCCATCTCTGTTACTCTAAGGTGGAGGCATTCCTATCTCGAACTCACATGCCTTCACCAATTAGGCAGGGACATAAATGGCTGATTCTGAAGGGTAGGTGGGAGGGGGTATAAGCCACATAGAGGCTGAACTGGACGATGTCTATTTTGCCTAAAGGCATTCGCATTGAATTTAAAATATCATTTTGGCAGCGGAACAAACTTCTACCCTAATCAGGCATGCATACCAAGAGTTTGCAACCTCCTAAATGCTGTTAAATTTTCATGCGTTAGATTAAATGAATGCATAGATTGAACAAATAGATTGGAGAGACACAATCAAAATGCAGTTTTGTCTTTGTCTCCCTCTCCCTCCCTCGTTTTATTTAGTGGAAAATGCGAGCGGGAAAATCCCGCTAAAAGTGTGAGCAGGTTCAGTGAACTTTTCCTAGGTAAAAGACATGGCCACAGTGGATTCAAGTCACAAGCATTCAGAAATTAGAATCTTCGGTCCTCTGCAATAACCCATATTTTGTAATTGATTTGTCACGCGTCTTCTTCCCCTCAGCTTGGCCCCCTGCGTGGGAGAGAGGATCATGTCCTTCTTTTCTTTCTTCCTCAGATTTTCTCTCAACTCACAGCTTTTTGTTATCCCCAGCAGGGAAGGAGAGAGGACAGAGAGAGGCAGGGAGGTACAGATTATAATAAAGCTCCTCCCCAAGATGCGCTAGAGTGAGCTGGCTCAGGCAGGTACTTAGCATTCACTCTTTGGGGTTCTTTCATAGCTCCCTCCGTGATTCCCATTGCTGGGGATTCCTCGCCTCTAGTTGTCTTGGTAGGAGGAGGGGATGCAATGAGTATCAGTTTGAGGCTTCATCTGTGAGCTCTAGCATGTCTGAATTCCACCTTAGCTTTTTGTTGCTTGAGTCTTTTCCTTCCTGCTGGACCCAACTGATGCTGACCTCACACTGGCTCTTACTTGTGTATGGCCAGTGAAGGCACATGGGGATGCTTGTGTGTTCTTTCCTCTGGTAATTTCTGGGAGGACAGGCTAGTTCCAACTCTTCTCAGCAACTCCCCACTACGGTAGTCAGTCACTTGTCTGCCACCCTGGATTTCTCAGGATAGGAATCAGCTTCCAGTCCACTCTACCTCCCAATAGGGGGGATGTAAATCACATAGACTGGGCTCTCTGAGTAGCTCGTTGAAGTCCCTGTTTACTAGGCTTGAGGTGAGGGAGCACTTAGGAGAGGGGTAGTTGGGGCCAACACTGTGGTTTTGTTCAAAGGAATCCTTTAACAAAAACCCCTTCTCGGACCTTTTTTTTTAAAAAAATCCTTAGCCTGGCTGACAGGTCCAAGAGTCAGGGGACAAGTTTTCATCATTTTCTCTGTCAACTCTGCATTTTGATCTATCTATCACAGGTGGGTGCCTCAGGGTGAAACGCCAATTTGGGCACCTGGGTGGCTCAGTTGGTTAAGTGACTGCCTTCGGCTCAGGTCATGATCCTGGAGTCCCGGGATCGAGTCCCGCATCGGGCTCCCTGCTTGGCAGGGAGTCTGCTTCTCCCTCTGACCCTCCCCCCTCTCATGCTCTCTCTCTATCTCATTCTCTCTCAAATGAATAAATAAAATTTTTAATAAAAAAACCCCGCCAATTTGGTAATGCTCAACTGTCACTCTGGGTAAAGCTGATGCCACAGTGATCAGGACAAAAGTAACCTTTGTTTGGTTCGGTACTCCTCAATCTGATGGAACCTTCAAAATCTGGATTTAGAAGTGGTTCAACAAGGACCCCTGGATGGGCCTTCTGCGATCTGTAGCCTCCTGGAATGATGCACAAGTTTCAGTGTCAAAAGACAAACGTTTTTTTTGGGGGGGCGCGGTTTAGGACTCCAAACAGGTTAGGAAACTCTGGACAGAGTACTGCAGAATTTGTCCATATACAGTGCCTTTTTTTCTGAGGATCCAGCCACCTGTGAGTACAAAAGTAATCCTGTTCCTTACTCAGGTTATCCCTCAAGTTGGTGAAGTCCTGGAAAGAGTGGATGTCACTAACTGTGGATTCCACTCTGTTCCTTTCCTCAAAACTTAAAACTTTCAATTCCCTGGTTGTCAAAGTTAAGCTAGCTTTTAAATAATTTATATCAGTTTCTTCCAACATGCTTTAAAAAAAAGTAATATGGTGGCAGTTGGTGAAGGGGAGTTAAATCATGTTTTTCACCAAAAACATCATTATCTCATATATATATTTCTGGTTAGATTCACATTTTTTTTGTTACTTTATTTCAAAAATCCTAAGGAATTTATAGCTATAGAATCTTTTAATGCAGTTTAGGGCAGAAAATATTAAGGCAGCAAAAATAGAATTGGGGGAAAAAAAACACACCAAGTAATGGAGCGGTTAAGATGTTCTAATTAAAGTTGTAAATTGAGTGCATGAAGAGAACTTGAAATTTTTTCTCATCTGGGCATTTTTGTTCTATATTTTAATTCTTTATACTGAAATTTCCATGTTTTACTGAATCTATGCTGAACCCTAAATAAATTAGCAAGGAATTTAAAAAATGAAACTTTTCAGAAATACCAATAATCAAGATAATAAAAAAGACATTATTTTTATATGGGTTTTTCTCTCCTGTTCCAAGTACTTCTCAAAATTTTTCTCAGACATAACTTCTCTTATGAGGCAGATAACAGTAAGTTTGAGCATCACTCAGGAGTCATTTGGGTGACCCACACTCAGCCCCCTTGCACAGACCTTTACTATTTCTTCCAAACCCTTGGCTCCCTCCTCATGACAGTCTCTACTCTTCGTACATAATTTTGTTGCATCAGAACTTCAGAAAATAGAGACCTTGAGGTTGTAGCTTTATCACCTTTCTGCCCACCACCGTTCAAAGCACATAAAACTGTTCTGTCCTTTCCCCACTGTTTGAGAGCAAGCGGATGTCTCCTGTGCCCCCAGCTAAGCCCTCACCTAAGCCCCCACCTGTGCTGGGCATCCTGTGTTCTCCTGTTTCTCGTCACTATCAGTTTTTTCCTGTCTCCCATATTTTC
Source organism: Mirounga leonina (assembly GCF_011800145.1). NCBI lineage: Eukaryota > Metazoa > Chordata > Mammalia > Carnivora > Phocidae > Mirounga > Mirounga leonina. Next base: position 54,609,178 of record NW_023270268.1, read on the forward strand.
CGATGCTCCATCATTTACAGTGCTTTCACCTGAGCTTACAAATATGTTTTCCTATTTTTCGCCTCATTCTAATATCTCTGCACCCAATTCTATATCATCCTTGTCACACGTCTTCCCCACTTTCTTTTTCTAAAAGATTTTATTTATTCATTCGACAGAGAGAGACACAGCAAGAGAGGGTACACAAGGAGTGGGAGCGGGAGCGGGAACGGGGAGCCCAACGTGGGGCTCGATCTCAGGACCCTGGGATCATGACCCAAGCCGAAAGCAGACGCTTAACGACTGAGCCACCCAGGCGCCCCTTCCCCACTCTTTCAATTCACATTTACCCTTCCATCCTTTGCAGGCCACCAACCTACAAAAATGGTGCTCCAAAGACCATTTTAAAGAAAGTAAAAATGCACAAAAAGAAATAAAGACCACGTATGGCATTAGCACTCTTCTGAGCCTTTCCCCATATAGGTCCTATTGTTTACAACTTTATCCTCACAGTCATGCAATTCTGTGTCCTGCCTCTCTTCGTTGAACATAATGCCTGATATATCGTAGATGTGCAGTGGATGTTAAATGAATGAATAAATATTTAATAAAATTTGTTTTTTTGGTATTAGATCAGTTATCTATTGCCCCGTAAATACTGCATAACAACTATAAAACCTCTACGACAAGCAACAGTAAACATTTATTTCACAAATCTGTAGAGATCAGCTGGTCTGGGTGGGCTTAGCTGATCTCATCTGGGCATCCTCATGTGGCAGCTGTGGGCCGTCTAGGCAGCTCTGCTGATCTTGGCTGGGCTCCCTCATGTATCTGGGAGTTGCCTGGCTGTCAGTTTAGAATACCCTCAGGTCAGACAATTGGGTATACATGGCTCCGCTCCACATGTCTCGGCCTCTAGCAGGTTCTCCTGGAATTATTCTCATAGAGATGGCCATGGTGCTAGTGTGTGGACAAGAACATTTGGGCCATGTTTGCTCACATCTCGTTGTCCAAGTTCTATAGCTGAACTCAGAATCAAGGGAGGGGGGGAAAACTGACTTGCCTCTGTTGAGAATAACTGCAAAGTCTCATGGCAAAGAGTGTGAATCTAAGAAAAGGTAAAAAAAAAAAAATTGGGGTCATTAATACAAGCAATCTATCACACTCATATTCTTCAGGTTGTGATCATTTAAATCTGATTTATTTGCATCACTAGTCCTAAACATTAGTAGGTAATAGGTTGCCCTCCTTTCTCACTCCTGTAGAAAAATCTTGTAATAGTCATAAGCATATCACGTTTTTCTCCTTTTGAATTCATTTCTTTGTGTATCATCAAGTGGCTCAAATAAACCAGGGTTTGTTTTTCCTACATAACAAGTTTGGAGGTTATATGGTGGTTGTTGGCATGAGGGTGTGGTGGTTCACTGATTTCAAGACCATGTCTCTACAATATTTTTGGTCTTTTATGTTCAGAATATGGCTACTACAACTGCAACTACCACTTTCCCATTTAAAGCAGGAAGAAGAATAAAAGGTACACCAGCAGACCTACTCTTATTCTCCTTGACCATTAATTACTATGACACATGGCCACATCTGGCCAGATGATGGCATAGGACAGAAGGGCTGAGGGACTCGACAGTGTCTGTTCTATCTGGTATACACTCCCAGGAGGGGGATGGTCAGGTCAGGGTGCAATGGCTTTTTTTTTTTGTGCCCCTTACTATGTATTTTCACATTGCTTTTCAGCAGGAATTTCCAGTTCACAGTGCCATTGGCAGCATGCCTTTATCATACTTTCACCATGGCCTTGCCCACATTCTTTGAACACTAATGAAGTTGAACATATGTGCTATTTAATAATTTTTCCTAGAAGTTTTCCATTTATAGTCTTTGTTTTCTTTTTAAAATTATTTTCATATTCATTTAAAAGTGCTTTTTACTAATTGAAGCTATTAACTCTCTTTGTCACATCTGTTGCCTGTTTCCCATTTTCCTTTTAGTCTTGAAAGCTCCCATTTTAGAGACATTTAAAGGTTTTTATATGGTTGCCTTGCCTGGCTAATATTTTATAGATATTTCATTTCTGCAGGACCACTGCTAGCCCATAAGACATCTTTTTGTGAAATAAAAAAGTCACCCTTCTGTAAAACATTTTATTTCCATCTGTTAGAAAATTATCAAGTCATAATGATTTTGTTAGAGTAAGCCACTTGAGTACCATCTTCTAGAAACATTTTCTGATAAATACACAGCTCTCACATTTCTGTATGTAAATGGTACCTCCATCGTTGTGGTATGTGTTTAAACTTCCTCCACTGAGCATGCATGTTGAGTTTTGAAAAAGGCAGAAAAGATTCATGCAAATGGTTAAGTTGCACAAAAGGAAGATTATTAAGAATTGGGCTCCGTGGGAGACTAAAAATAAGGCATAATTGGCTTCAGAATCAATTAAAGTCATTAAAAAGGTGTCTGTTCAAAGATTTCCTACTTTGAATTAATTGAAGATAAATTTAAGATTATATTACTGTCACTGACAGTAATAACAGCATAGGGGGTTATCCAACTGAAATTTAAAAGGAAAATAAATGATGTACGCTATGGATTTCTGTGTTTTAATCCAAAAACATTTTTTTTTCAAATTAAAGTTTATTTAAAAATATATTTGTAAATTGTGACTACTTCTGAGTAAGCACAATAAAGGTGGAAGGAAATCTTTATTGTTAATTCTTTTGTTAATTACTTGTATGATTTGGGAAAATCAATCTCTGTGAGCCTCAGTTTCTTCATCATAAAATGAAGACAATGGTATTGGCTCTGTGTAGCTTATAAAGGTGTTACAATAATTATTTTAGAGGGATTTAATGGAGTCCAAAGAGCTCAACTTGTTTAAGTAGGATGTACATGGGAACTATTATTCTTAGCAATGCATTCAACTTTATAAAGTGTTAAATTTGCTTACTTGATTTGAAATGATTGAATGTTAAGTTAAAAAACAAAACAAAACCACAAAAACCATTCCCCCACCCCCAAAATCTAAAAAACCCATATAACTGTATCAGCAAGAAAGTAAAGTGAAGTTAAGGTCTTTTTGTGACCAGTCTCTTTTAAAGCCAATTTGGTGTGATTTCATGGTTTGGGGAAGAAACCCTGATATGGAGAAGAAAAGCTTCTGCTCTAATATTAACTGTAAACTGAGTCTTCTCAAAGGTTGTTTAATTTGGTTGTAAATTAAAGGACACAAAATCTAGTGCCTGTTTTCCTTTTGGTTTGGTTTAGATCCAGATTTTTTCTCTCTACTCTTAGCTATCTCAAACATACATTGACTGGTAGATATGTAGAAAAGATACTAGTTGAGGAAGTTTGGCTTGTAAGTATAGATAGTTTTGGCTGGATCTATATAGAGAATCTTTTTGAAAAAAATACTCAGTAGCTTAGTTAAACAAAACAAAACAAAAACAACTTATCCATTTAACTTGGTTTGCCAGAGATTTTAATTCTATGAGTTTCTCAGGAATAATCTGTGAGTTACTTAAAATTAAATACATTTTTAGGGGCACCTGGGTGGCTCAGTCATTAAAGCATCTGCCTTTGGCTCAGGTCATGATCCCAGGATCCTGGGATTGAGCCCTGCATTGGGCATCCTGCTCAGCGGGAAGCCTGCTTCTCCCACTCTCCCTGTTTGTGCTCCCTCTCTCTCTCTCTCTTTCTCTCTGTCAAATAAATAAATAAATAATTAAATACATTTTTAGAAACATTTCTTTGATTTTTGCAGAAATCATTTTAATAATCCTATATTCTGTGATGGGCTGGGATATACAGTATAGCTCTGGGTACTGTTCTAATCCTTTCTCTGCCAGCCATGAAAATGAGTCCAGACTCAGGAAATAGGAGTAGGTTGGTGGATGCTGTAGCTGGGAGAAAAAGGCCCTGGGCTGGAACTGGATTTTGACAAGTAACTTACCGAATCCTGCTTTCAAAGGCTATTGTCGGGGTGCCTAGGTGGCTCAGATGGTTAAGTTTCTGCCTTAGGCTCAGGTCATGATCTCAGCGTGCTGGGATTGAGCCCGCATCAGGCTCCCTGCTCGGGGCGGAGCCTGCTTCTCCCTTTCCTTCTACTCCTCCTCCCGCTTGTGCTCTCTTGCTCTGTCTTGTCAAATAAATGAATAAACTCTTAAAAAAAAAAAAAGGCTATTGTCACCATAAAATTATCAGTTGGTTTTAGTTTATATAATACATAAACTCAACTATAATTCCAGTTTGAACAGTAATTGTCATCACTGTGGAGATAAACTCTAAGCTGATAAATGCTGGGTTTAAAAGAAGAGCATGTGATTCATTCTCTCGTTCCAGACCACAATGTGCTAGTAGAATATTTTAGCCTTAGGGGTAGTACTGTTGCAGTTTTATTGGTATTGTGTATTACTTATAATCTTAGCTACCACTCTCCTTTTCTCTATCTCCCCTTTACACATAAAGCTAAAGAGTATAGAAGTCAACTTTCATGAAATTAAACCCAAATGCCTTAAATTTATTGTAGACACTCTAGACCACAGCAGGACTTCAATATGGTCAGCTAAATGTTTGGTAAGCAGAACACTACATGAGAAAATTGGGTTTGGTTAGGAGTGAGACAGGGCTAATAATGAAAAAAGCTACTGCTTTCTATTTTAGATGGGTTGGGATTAAATGTGAATTACTAAATTTTATTGTGTCTTTTAAGTACTATTCTGACATTTCTAGTGATCTCCATAAACTTTCATTGCTCTATAACAGCTTATTAAGCTACAGGGTCTTCACAAATATGCAAACTACCTTAACAGGATTGCCTTCAATGACTGTTCATCAATTTGGTATTGAAAGGGAACCAACCCAGTTGATAAAAATATCTGGTGGTGGAATAGTCTTTGGCATTCCTAATCTCAAAGCTTATTTCTCTTAAAGAGGGATGGACATAAACTGTTAAAATAATAGAATCATATTATTTATATGAGTGGAAATGGCTATTTTGTTCATTAGGCCTGATGTCTTTTCTGTAGCTACATTTCACAAATCTGTAAATAATCTTAATAGAGGAAAGTTTGCCTCTTAATAATTTTATTTCATTACACAGGCATTTATTGTTTGGGAAATAAATCATTGGCAAATGAAATGGGCAAAAAATTGATCTTAGAGTAGATCAGGAAAAATGCATATTTATTAAAGAAATTCTAGGGACACCTGGGTGGTTCAGTCAGTTAAGCATCTGCTTTCCGCTCAGGTCATGCTCTCAGGATTCTGAGATAGAGTCCTGAGTCTGGCTCCCTGCTCAGCAGGGAGTCTGCTTCTCCCTCTCTCCTCCTCCCACTTGCGCTCTCTCTCAATAAATAAATAAAATCTTAAAAGAGAAATTCTAGAATAAAAGAATTTATTTATTTATATATATTTTTAAAGATTTTTTTTTTTTTTTGAGAGACAGCGAGAGGGAACACAAGCAGGGGGAGTGGGAGACGGAGAAGCAGGCCTCTTGCCGAGCAGGGAGCCCAATGTGGGGCTTGATCCCAGGACCCTGAGATCATGACCCCAGCCGAAGGCAGTCGCTTAACCGACTGAGCCACCAGGTGCCCCTAAAAGAATTTATTTAGAATAGGGTCTAATTTCCTGCAGAGAGAAAGTTTATACTAATATTTTAAAAAATGAAGTTGTTTAGTTTAATTTTTATTTTGAAATAATTATAGTTTCATAAGAGGTTACAAAGAAATGTGCAGAGAAGTCCCATGCATTCCTTCCTAAATCTTCAATACCAATATCCCATAAAACCATGGGACAATATTACAACCAAGAATATGACATTGGCACAATCCATAAAGATTATTCAGATTTCATTTGTTATGCATTGTGTGTGTATGTGTAGATCTATGCAAATTTGTCACTGTGTAAACTGTAACCACCACCACAATCGATACTCAATTGTACCGTCACAAGATTCCTTTGTGTTCTCTCTTTATAGCATACCCATCTCCTCTCCTATTTCTACTCCCTGGCAACCACTAATCCATTCTCTATTTCTCTAATTATGTCATTTCAAGATTGTTACAGAGATAGAATCTTTCAAGATTTGAGATTTACTTTGTTCACTGAGCCCATTTTTTTTGAGGTTCATTCAAATTGTTGCAACAGTATATTGCTTTTGATTACTGCATAGTATTCTGTGCTGTGGATGTACCACAGTTTGTTGAACCATTCGTCCTTTGAAAGACATCTGGGGAGTTTCCAGTTTTTGGCTAATATGAATGAATCTGCTATGAATGTTTGTGTGTAAGTTCTTCTGTGAAAATAAATGCTTATTTCTCTGGGATAAATGATAAGGAATACAATTGCTAGATCATGTAGTAAGTCCATTTTTAGTTTTGAAAGGAACTGCCAAACTATTTTTCAGAGTGGTTGTACCATTTTACATTCCCACAAGCAGTGTATGAGTGATCCAGTTTCTCTGCATCTTTGCCAGCATTTGGTGTTACTATTTTTCACTTTACTTATTCTGATATGTCTGGAATGGTATCTCATTGTAGGTTTTACCTTGAATTTTTCAACTGGCTAATAATGTTGAGCACACTAGCTATTGTTTAAAGACTCCACTTTTCTTTAAGATTTTTAGATACTATATTAAGGATTTCCAGAGAAACAGAATGAGTAGGATCTCTCTCTCTCTCTTTTTTAAAGATTTATTTATTTATTTATTTGAGAGAGAGAGAGAGATTGGGAGTGTGAGTGGGGAAAGGGGCACAAGGAGAGGGAGAGAAACTGTCTCTAGCAGACCCCCCACTAAGCACAGAGCTGGATCTGGCCTTGATCTCATGACCCTGAGATCATGACCTGAGCAGAAATCAAGAGTTGAATTCTTAACCGACTGAGTCACTCAGGTGCCCCAGGATCTCTCTCTCTTTCTCTCTGTCTCTGTCTCTTTCTCTCTCTCTCTCTCTCTCTCTCTCTCTCTCTCTCTCTCTCACACACACACACACACACACACAGGGAGAGAGAGAGAGAGAGAGAGGAAGAGAGGTGTTTTAATTTATTTTAAGGAATTGACTATGCAAAGGTGGGGGCTGGCAAGTGTGAAATCCATAGGGTAAGCTGTAGCCCTGAGTCTGAAGGCTGGAAATTCAGGCAGAATTTCTATGTTGCAGTATGGAGGCAGACGTCCTTCTTTGAGAAACTTAAGTCTTTGCTCTTAAGGTCTTTAACTGATGGGATGATCCCTCCCCATTACCCCCATTATGGAGAGTAATCTATTTTACTGAAAGTCAAGTGATTGCAAATGTTAATCTCATCTAAAAAATACCTTTACAGTAATATCTAGGCTAGTGTTTGACCAAACATCTGGTCACCATAGTCTAGCCAAGTTCATGGATAAAATTAACTATCAAAGATACTTTTCAATGAATAAACACGTTATATAAAAGATTATTTTTTTTAAATTATAAAAATATATATAACATAAAATTTATCATTTTAACCATTTTTTCTTTTTTTAAAGATTTTATTTATTTATTCAACAGAGAGAGAGAGACAGCGAGAGAGGGAACACAAGCAGGGGGAGTGGGAGAGGGAGAAGCAGGCTTCCTGCCGAGCAGGGAGCCCGATGCGGGGCTCGATCCCAGGACCCTGGGATCATGACCTGAGCCGAAGGCAGACGCTTAACGACTGAGCCACCCAGGTGCCCCCATTTTAACCATTTTTAACTGTACAGTGACAATAAGTACATTCACATTGTTGTGCCACCATCACCATAATCTATCTCCAGAACTGTTTTCATCTTGCAAGACTAAAACTCTGTTCCATTGACAGTAACTCCCTATTTCTCCTCCCCTGTCTCTAGCAACCACTATTCTACTTCCTGTCTCTCTGAATTTGACTACTCTAGGCAGCTCATGGAAGTGGAATCACACCACATTTGGTCTTTCATGACTGGCTCATTTCACTCTACTTACGTCTTCAAGGTTTACCCATGTTGTAGCATGTGTTGGACTTTCTTTCCCTTTTAGGGCTGAATAATATCCTATTGTCGGGGCGCCTGGGTGGCTCAGATGGTTAAGCGTCTGCCTTCGGCTCAGGTCATGATCTCAGGGTCCTGGGATCGAGTCCCGCATCGGGCTCCCTGCTCCTTGGGAGCCTGCTTCTCCCTCTGCCTCTCTCTCTCTCTCTGTCTCTCATGAATAAATAAATAAAATCTTTAAAAAAAAAAAAAAAAAAAATAATATCCTATTGTATGTGTAGACCACATTTGGTTTATCCAGTCATCTGTTGATGGACACTTAGGTTCACATCTCTACTTTCAATTCAGACGTGAAATTTTTGGATGACATGGTAATTCTTGTGTCTGGTATTTTCACAATAAGCATCTTTGCCGCAGATCTTTGCTGCAAGCATTTTTGCCACAAACATTTTTGCCGCATAGCTAATTGGCTGCAAGGCAATTTTGCCATAAAAGATAAAAATACAACTTATTGACAGTTTGGTTTCATTTCTCCGTTGATGCAATACTCCCATTTTTATATTGTATAAATCTTAGCCTCATAATGGTCTATACAGTGACAGAGTTTTGAGCCTACATTTCCTGTAGAACTTGGGAACATGTATCAAAAAACGTGTTACAACATGCCAAGAACAAAGAACAATGTAGAAGGCTTTTACAGTGCAATACAAAGCTCAGTTACAAATATGCACCCTAGTATATGGACACTGATACGTCTCTTACTGAAAGAAGAAATTTTAGTGAAAAAGGAAAAAGTGCAATGCCAAAAGAGAAGAATGAACAGCTGAACAAACAAAAATGTGTAATATGAACAAAAGATTTTGAAGACAGGTGCTTAGGTACAAGGCACAAAATCAAATCCATTATTATTTCCAGTATTGTCATGAATCTACACTATACATTTTGAATGTATTCAAATATTTTTAATTTTGTAATCTTTTTAATTTTTAAATTCATTTTCATGTTTCATCATCTCTTTATTTTTCATGATTTTATCTTTTATGGCAAAATCACCTTATGTCCAATTAGTTAGGTGGTGAAAATATTTCCGCTGAAAATATTTGTGGTGAAAATACTTGTAGCAAAGATGCTTGAGGCAAAGATGTTTATGGCAAAACTACCCAGAACTTGTAATTCTATGTTTAGTTTTTTTGAGGAGCCTCCAACTGTTTTCCACAGTGGCTGTACCAATTTACATTCCCACCAGCAGAGCACGAGGCTTCCAATTTCTCAACATCCTCGTCAACACGTGCTATTTTCTGTTCTTTTTTCTTTCTTTTTTAAAAGATTTTATTTATTTATTTGAGAGAGAGAAAGTGTGAGAGAACAAGAGTGCGGGTGGGGGGGAGGGGCAGAAGGAGAAGGAGAAGGAGAAGCAGGCTTCCCGCTGAGCAGGGAGCCCAATGCGGGGCTCGATCCCAGGATTCTGGGATCATAACCTGAGCTGAAGGCAGATGCTTAACCAACTGAGCCGCCCAGGTTATGTTTTTCTTAAAAACTTTTTACTTGAATTCAGTCACTGAACAGCAGTGTTTATCTTCATTAGCAAATCCGTTTGCTAAGTAGCACTTCATGAGAGCATAGGAGGAGAAGGCAGGCTTGGCTCTGTGGTGTAGAGCTGGGTTACTTTGGGCAGGTCACTTAATGTTTTCCTTAGTTATAAAGTAGGAATAGTAATATCCACATTGGGAAAGCTCAAGGAGTTTTTAAGTTGCAAGTTAGCATACAGACAGATGCCAAGCTTATTCTTCTTCTTGTTCTTATTACTGTATTTCCTGAAACCAGAGTGCTTTGTCTTAGTTTTTTTACAGGTGGTAATACGATAAAAACATAGCCTCTAATAACAGTCCTTGGTCCTTTATTTCATTTTCTCACTCCGTATTCAATAACCTGCAGGTCTTAAGAATGATTTTTATCTTTAATAATTTTAATAAATAATAAATGGTCACCTACAAGTTTATAAATTTCTAAACACTTTTTACCAAACTATTTTACTTTTAACCTTACAGCAGTCCCAAGGGTGATATGTGGTTACTCTGTCACTGGACAAATGAAGACCCCAACCTTCAGATAGGCCAGCAGTGTGTCTGTGGGGATGGAGCCAGACAGGGCTGTCCCTGGGCTGGAATGGTGTCCTCTGTCTCCCCAGTCTCAGTGTGGTCATTTTCCAAAGAAGCAACTGTAGCTTATTGTTCTTATTAAGTTTTTATTTCAGGTTTATCCAGGGTAATAAAGCCCTCTTTAATAGGGGCTACCTCTGCAGGATGTCCTATTTTATTCAGCTAATTACTTTTTGGAGAATTTTTGGTGATACCACAAAATCATGTGACATGAAAACATTTACCAGTGTCAGAAGATATCCCAAGAATCCATCAATTTTACTTTTCATACCTACTCAATATATTTGTTACATTTATAATGTATGCACCTAAATATCTTGTTCATAATAACATGAGGTGCAACTTAAAGGTGTTTTAAAATTCCAGCTCTTGATAGAAGATGAAAGCAAAACCAGAATAAACCAACTTGACAAAATCACCACAACCACACCACAGGCAGCTACCAACTATTGGGAGTGTGTGTGTGTGTGTGTGTGTGTGTGTGTGTGTGTGTTGTGGGGAGCAGGGACGTGCCATTTTATAGCCATTTTGAAAGGTCTAAGTTTGGGAGGGTTCTTTTTTGACCTCTTCTTGGGGCTAAAATATGACACTTCATCGTTCTTGATTTGCTAGAGCCTTCCATCCTCTGGTTTCCACATCTTTCTCTTTTTTTCCCATAGGTTTATCACAAATTCCCCTAACCTCATTTCCCAGAAGGAAATGTTTGTTTTTTTTGGTGGTGAGGCACGGTGCTGTAGGTCACTTAGGGAAATATAATAGATAGAGCTGTCAAAAGTATGACAAGTCATCTCTGTACACTGGGACACGCGCTACATTTCTATTTGGTCTCAGTAGATCAGAAGAGAAATTCTGAGTATATTGACACCCACCCTCTGTACTCCAAGGCTCTCCTCTCCTCCTTGCCCCCCTTCTCTATCTCACCTCTTCTCCTTAATATGTGGGCACAAGAGCATGTAGTAGTAATGAAGTCAATCGACAATGAAGACTTTATCACAAGAAGTGGAGGCTTCTTCATTCTTTACTTGGCCACAGAGAGTGGCTCTATGACAAGTCATCCATCTTACAAATTTGGGCTGCTCTTCACTGGTGGAAAGTGAGAGTATAAAGCATCAGCACAAGTCAATCATGTCCAAAGGGAAAAGCGACCCAAAAAGACTGGGTTAGCTGGATCAGGACAATACAACCCTAAGGGTAAAACATTTTCTAATCATACTTGTTCATTCTTTTTGTGTAGTCCTATTCTTTTATTCCTAGCCTTTCCCAGTGGTCTGTTCTTTCTGTAAGTTTCCTCTGGAAAAAAAAAGTAAAAATTTACATATATATGTGTTTCTGTCAACTGAAAAATAAATGAAAAGGCAATTGGGCATCTTTAACCAAATTGGTGAAAATTTTTACTTAATATCATAAGAACTAATTTTGGCCCACTTATTCAAAACATACACTGTGTTATTAACTTATTTCACTTAGTTTGCCATCAACCTTCTTTCTCCTGGTGGTTATGAATTATAAGCAGTGATGTAGATCCCATTCTAAATAATCTGATCTTTATTCTCCCTGGTGACTCTTGGAAGGTAACTATGAGCTGTGGTTATAAAATCCAATTTTTCTTCTATCCCAAAGGGAAAGCAATTGGTGAGTGATCACCTCAGCTGAAGACAGGAGAGACTTGATAAAATATTTCATTAGTACTTTAAGAAACTACTGTGGGAATGTGACTGCCAGATTTTTACAGATAAAGATGGAAAAACACTGAAGTCAAGTCAGGGTAACTGGGCACTGTTCCTACTTAACTAGCTGAGTGACCTTGGCTAGTCATTCAAACTTCCTCCTTTTCATTTATAAAATCAGGCTGAGAATATTTCCTTCACCAGTTTCTTATCACTTCTTTTTTTAAACGATCATAAGAGAAAATGACATGAAAGGAATTTGAAGAGTAATTATAAAGTATCCTGCCTGCTCATGTAAAGTAGCATAATAACATTATTAAGAGGAAAACAGTGAATTTACTTTTATTGTTTCCAATGCTAAGTAGGTTTAAGTGGCATATTTATGCTGCTTATTAGAGGTTTATTTTGGGAAGTATTAATTTCTTAATAATGCTTGGGAAAGACTGAATGAGATTGCTTCCAGGACTGAATGTATTTGTATGTGGAAAAAGATTTATTAAGCAGGGAGTCTTTTCTGCTTCAAAAATCAGTGAAAATGCTTCTTTGTAGAAGTTTTTCAGAAATATGATAGGTCATGATTTCTTTATATTCTTTTAAAAATGTCACTTTATTATGATACCCATTAAAATAGCAAGGAATTGGAGACAAAAACTGCCCGTAGAAACCTAGTCAACATTGTTCTGTGTCCAAGTTATTTTTTACTCATTGATCATACCCATTTACAGTTTTTTACATTCTACAGTAATAGTACAGATAGAACTTTGTAGTCTTTATTTTTACTTAATGTTACATCATACTTTTTCCCCACATTATTAATCTTTTATTATTTAAAAGAATTTTTCTCTTCTCTTCGTCAAGGTAACCAATGTAAGCAGGGTGGTACATGTCATTCTATCTCTTCTCCATCATGAACATCTTTGAAATCAGCAGACACAGATCAAACCCATGCATTTTAAATAGATGCATGATATTCCATAGTAAGGAATTTATTCTTTTATTTCCCTTCTGTTGGCATTTAGTGTTTCTCAAGGTTTTTTCTTTTTTTCCCCACTACAACAATGCTACAAAAAATATCCTTGTATTCATTTATCGGACACATATTTATTGAGCATCTACTATGTGTCAGATACTGTTCTAGCTCTTGGGAAACACTTATGGACAAAACAAAATCCCAGTCCTCATGAAGGTTATGTTAAAGCCAGGGGAGGCAGTCAGAGAACAAGAAACACAATAAAGATTGGATTATGGGGTATGTTAGAAAATGATGTGTTGGGGGAGAAAAGAAAAAGTGGAACAGTGAAAGGAATTTGGGAGTATCTGGGGTGAGGTGAATTGAGTTGTAATTTTATTTAATTTTAATTTTTATTATTTTTAATTGAGTTGCAATTTTAATTTGAGTGGTTAAAAGACGTGGGACTCGATCCCAGGACCCTGAGATCATGATCTGAGCCGAAGGCAGACCCTTAACCAACTGAGCCATCCAGGCGCCCCTAGTCATAGGAAGTTTTAAAAATATATAGTTACTGTAGTATATTTCATCATATGCTCTATCACATTTGATTCATCTATCACCCTATTAATGCATACTTAGGTTGTTTATTATTATCATTATTATTATTTTGCCCTTCAAGTAATGGCAGCAACATTGTCATTACGTAAAATTGTTAATATGAGGAGAAAAGCTTCTGTCATTTTTTCATCCTCTCAAAGTTGTTGTGGGAGAGCATATCTGATGTTGAATTTAAAATGATTTTTCTCACCATATCTCAGATCAATGTTAAAGTGCTCTAGGAAACTCAGACTACTGCTGTTTTTCTTTATGTACAAATGGAATAGTCTGTTTTTATTGGATTTACTGGTCAAACTAGTCAGCCGCTAGTCAGACTGGCTAGAAACACATGACATAATTTGAATGGTTTAGTGCAACAATTTGTATGTTTTTCGCTAGCTGGACCAACTTGGTTTCTTTGCTTTGTAGAATCAGTTAAGGCAGTGATACTGGTCTACTTTGGGTATAATTTGGCTTTACTGTATCTGTTGAGATACTTGGCTATATGAAGTGTGGACGAATCTGAATAACTCTTAGGGCTCTGGTTTGGGATCAATGGTCCTACCATAGAAGAGAGTGATAAATAGTAACAATTTAAAGAGTGACCGACACTCATTGATCACTTACATGCTGGTGATGTCTGAAGCACTTTGCATGAACCAATCATTAAATATTGCAACAGATGATAAGGTAAACACCATGATTACTCTCATTTTGCAGGTGAGAAGGCTGAGCACAGAGAGGTTAAGTAAACTTCCCCAAGATCACACAGCTTTATAGTGGTAGAGATAGGATTTGTGGGGAGGAAGTCTGGCTCTAGGCTTTGTGCTCCTTACCACTACACTACGCTTTGTTCATTTATTTTCCTGTCTCCTTGACAACTCTACTGGATCTTGTTTCAATTTCTTTACCATTAGGAAAGAGAAAGTTTTGGGTCAGCATTTTTGAGGCAGTTTCTCTATTCAGCCATAGAAAGTAATTTGAAGTTCTTTCTGTGGTACTAGATGTGAGAATTGGGGTGGGTTTTGGCTTGCATGAGCTATGTGTGTAATTAAGGAATCTTTCAGACACAGGGGTTGTACAAGTAAGTAGAAGTCAGGTTGCTACTGCCAGTACTTTGATAAAAAGGTAATTAGCTCCATTATAACTAATTTTGTTGTGTTTATTTGGCTAAAGGAGTGAGAGATATTAAAATCATTTTTAATTGATTTTGTTTCTGGTCGAGAGCTAACAGTGATAATGATTTGAGCCATTATTAGAACACATTTTAATATTCTAGATTTAAAGATACATCTCCATGCTTTGGATTTCTAATATGCAATGCTGGGTAGGTCCATTAGAACTGTTTACAAGAATATAGTGGTGTATCCTGTAAGCACTATAAATAACTTTCTTTGGTCCTTGGTTCTCCAGATCTTTCTTTTTTTAGTATGTGGTTGGGTCAGGTAACATGCTCCCGAGGCTCTTTCTGTTCTTAGGGAACAGTGGAACAGTTGACTTGTCACAACTGGGGGCAGTTCTAGTTTTTTTTTTTTTTTTAAACCACTTTATTGAGGTATAATTGACTTGTTAAAAGCTGTACATATTTAATGTATACAACTTGGTGAGTTTGGGCCTAAGTATACACCCTGGAAACCATCACCACCAGCAAGGCCATTGACATAATCATCACCTCCTAAAGTTTCCTCATACCCCTTTTATTATCTTTTTGTTTTTTTGGGTTATTTTGGTGGTTAGAACAATTAACATGAGGGGCGCCTGGGTGGCTCAGTCGTTAGGCATCTACCTTCGGCTCAGGTCATGATCCCAGGGTCCTGGGATTGAGCTCTGCATCGGGCTCCCTGCTCTGCAGGAAGCCTGCTTCTCCCTCTCCCACTCCCCCTGCTTGTGTTCCTGCTCTCGCTGTGTCTCTCTCTGTAAAATAAATAAATTTAAAAAAATCTTAAAAAAAACAACAACAACAATATGAGATCTATGCAGTAACAGTATTATTAGCTATAGACACTATCCTGCATAGTAAATCTCCAGAATTTATTCATCTTAGATCATTGAAGCTTTGTACCTTTGACCATCACCTTCCCATTCACTCGCCCCTCTCCCCTGGCAACCGCCATCCTACCTTCTGCTTCTGTGAGTTTAACTATTTTTGGATTCCACATAAAAGTGAGATCATATGGTATTTATCTTTCTGTGTCTTCTGTAGGCCAGTTCTAGTTCTTTCTCCTCCTATGGTTAGGATATTTCTCTTAATTATATACATCCTTATTTTTTTCTTTTACTTTTTTAAAATTTTAAAGTAATTTCAAATTTATAGAAAAGCTGCAAGAATAAAGGAACCTTTTCCCTTGATTTTCAGAGCAAGTTGCTGACATGATGCTTCACCATTCTAAAATAGTTTATATTTCCTACAAAAAGGATATTCTTCTACATAACCACAGTATAATCATCAGGAAATTGACATTGATATATTACTCCCATATAATTCTCTGACCCCCTTCAAAGTTTCATCACTTGTCCTAATAGTGTCCTTTATAATAAAAAGATCTAGTTCAAAATCATACATTGCATTTAATTATGTTCCCTTAGTTTACTTTCATCTGGAGTCCTAAGTCTATCTTGACTTTGACATTTTTAAAGATTTCAGGCAGGTGGTTTAGAATAGCTGTCATTTGGACTTTTTGATGCTTGTGAAAAAAATTCATTTTGTCTATTTTATGTATTTTTGGTAGGAGTATCACAGACATAATTTTTGTGTTCTTTTTATTCATTCTGTCTGGTGTCATACAACTTCCATTTGCTCCTTTACCCATGATGTTACCTTTAATCACTTCATTGAGGTGGTGTTTGTCAAGTTCAGGCACTGTAGAGTTGTTCTTTGTTTCTTTGTAGTTAATATGTACTATGTGGGAAGGTGCTTTGAGACTTTGTAAGTCTCCCACTTACTAAATTTCATCAACAAGTTCAACATCTATGTTTAATAGCTAGATTGATTATTACTATGAAATTACCAAATGATGATTTTTCTAACTCTGATTTTTTTTTCTACATTTATTAGTTGGTGGTGTAAGAAAAACCTTTGCCTTCCCTCCATTTATTTATAGTAGTATAATCTCCTGAATTCCTATGTTATTTGATGGGTTACAATCTGTTAATCATTTATTTTGATGCTCACATTGACCGGCTTTGGTCAGTGTGACTCCTTCAGGCTGCTTCTCCATTATCTTAAAATGTCTCTGTCATTTTTTTCAGCCCTTTTTAACTTTTTGGCACAGGATCCCAGGATTGTTTTGTACTTTCTTTCCTTCAGCTATGTCTCCAGGGAGCCTTGCTTTCTTTTAGTGGAGAACAGTATTTAGAAACCGAGATCTGGGACTAAATGTCCTCAGTGCTCTTGGGGTGTCTTGCTCTCAGAACTTGATGTACTAAGCTATTTTATATGCATTTGAGTGTGTGTGAGAATATATACACATGTATTTATTTCTGTATCTATCAATGTAACTGAAAACCATGAGTTATACTAATACTTCCAATTCTAATCTAACATGATGAAGTTTATTCCTGTTTTGTCTCTTTCCATTTTTGTAACTCTCTTCTCCAACACTGAAAAATTTGGCTTCCATTATCTTCATTACATATTTTTAAATTTGATCAGTGCCTTATATAGAATCATTGTCTCCCCTCTTCCCCCATTCTCAGCCCTGCCTGAACACACTTCCCACCCCATTCAGGCTCCGAACCTCAGGGTGGGCCACTGCCATCACCTGCTGAAGCATTTGCCCACTCTCCGCCATGCGCCATGATCGCCCACGGCGCTGCTCAGGCTCTGACACTCTGAATAGGGCTGTGCTCACCTCCACTCACTCCTCCCCACTCTGCACATCACACCTTGCTCTGCCCTGCCTAATTATTTTTGGTTTGAATTATCCAGGATGGAAAGAAGATCATTACATTCTTTTGATATTTTATTTGTTCTCTATGATATAGGAGTTGTTACCACATCTTGTAGAAATCAGGACATACAGAGATTGTTTGCTCCAGTTCATGACTTTGGGAGCTCCAGCTAAATTAAATCATTCTGATACCAGCTCCAGTGCCTTTATGTTAGGATTTGCCATGATATTTATTATTATTAATTTTTAAAGATTTATTTATTCATTTGAGAGAGAGAGCAAGCGAGCATGAGCGGCGGGGGGGGGGGTGGCGGTGTGGAAAGGGGGAAGCAGACTCCCTGCTGAGCAGGGAACCCAATGCGGGACTCGATCCCAGGACCCCGGGATCATGACCTGAGCCAAAGGCAGATGCTTAACCGACTGAACCATCCAGGCGCTCAGCATTTGCCATGATATTTAAACAGGGTTCTCTAGTTTGTTATTAATGGTTCCTACCCAGGAGCTCAGCAGTAACACAGGTCCAGACAACTCTGCTTGAAGGACAGATATGTACTCCCAAGTGCCAGAATTACCTCAGAGACCATCACCCTGATTGCCCTCTCTGTCTCAAGGAAATAGCTGGGAGTGAAAATCAAAACATTCAACAACTGGTCAGGCACAAGGTCTGACAGATAAGAGTGCACACTGGTTGGGGCGCCTGGGTGGCTCAGTCGCTGAGCGTCTGCTGTCAGCTCAGGTCATGATCCCAGGGTCCTGGGATCGAGTCCCACATCGGGCTCCCTACTCAGCGGGAAGCCTGCTTCTCCCTCTGCCTGCCACTCCCACTGCTTGTGTTCCCTCTCTCACTGTGTCTTTCTCCGTCAAATAAATAAAATCTTTAAAAAAAAAAGAGTGGACACTGGTTATTGTGTTAGAGCAAGCATCACCTAGCATCCCTGCCTGCCACCCAAACGCCTCCCTCCCCACCCCCCTCCCCACCCAACCATGCACTAGGTTTTATTCCTTAGGAGGCTCAGGAGGTTGCTGGCGAGGAGGCTGGAGCTTACAGGGTAGCAGTGACAACACTTGCAGTCACTCTTTACCAACAAATATGGAACAATATCAATATTTGAACCATCGGTATGGCCTTCCCAGTGCATACTGGATGGAAATCAGGCTTCTAGTTGCTAAGGCAGACATCATTATTAATCCTTTCACTTGGCAGGAGTTGGGAAAAGGAGAAAATAGACAGACTTGCCCAGTATATTTGGGGTAAATAAACAATAAACTTAATGTTAGGATGGGAATGTTTGAGAAATTGCCTCATGCGTTTTCTGTTGTTCCTTGTTTCTTCCTATTTGGTCAGGAGACCTCCATTGCCTTTGTTAGGAAGGTTATAGCAGAAACAAAGAAATCCCAGGTTCTGATGGATTGCAGGGTATACACAACACTCTGAGCAGTTTTCTTCTTCCTAAGCCCAGATGAAGTTTTCCTGAATTAGAGTAAGAAAACAGGAAGGGAAGTGAAATGATCTTAGATTAAGGCATGTTTCTGAAAGATGAGCCCTTTGCTCTTTGCCACCCTGCTTTATTCTAAGGGTAGGGCAGAGGACAGAAGTTCAGATTAGATTGGGGGACATACAGGAGAGGGGACTTGCATGAAAAGCCTCAGACAGCCTCATTGAACTGCCCATAACAGCAGAATCCTCTTCATGCCCCAGAGGGGACATGGGAATTATAAGGAACCTTACATTAGGGAACAGGGGACAACTCAACAATGACCACCTATAACATGTCACAGGAATGACAATGTCTTTGGGGATGGCAACACACAGAGATGATGACTCAGACACAATGACTACCCTAATGCATTTTTGCAAGCATGATAAACAACCTCATAACTAAAGGCCATGGAGGGGGGGTGGGAAAGGGGGATAATCTCTGAGTCGCCCTCTCTCTACCTCTTGGGAAGTGGGGATTTTAGTAGAAATTAAGTTCGGTTATAGAAAAATAAGGTTCCATTTCCCTGCACATCCGAATTGTTGGTCTGCTATTCTTTCTTTCTTTTTTTAAAGATTTTATTTATTTATTTGAGAGAGAGAATGAGATAGAGCATGAGAGGGTGGAGGGTCAGAGGGAGAAGCAGACTCCTTGCTGAGCAGGGAGCCCAATGCGGGACTCGATCCCGGGGCCTCCAGGATCATGACCTGAGCCGAAGGCAGTCGCTTAACCAACTGAGCCACCCAGGCGCCCCTGTTGGTCTGCTATTCTTGCCCTCTACACCTGGTACTTATCAGTATAGCTACGCCAGGATTTTATACTTTTCTTTCTAGACGGCCCGAAGTAAACTGCCCAAGGTGTGAACGAGACCATTCTGACTCAGCAGTATAACAGCTCAAAGACACTCAGTGAAGGCAGGAACTTTTGAACTCCACTATTTTGCAAGTGACAGTGACTTGGGGGGAATATAATTATCTAGGACAGTTCTACCCACATATAGCATCTGGTTTTCAGTCAGCTCCTACTGCTTGAACACACATTGGCAGCAGGCTTGACTGAGGCACAAAGGAGTCAAGTGGCTTGACCGGGCCACACAGAGAGGCGGCTGCTCGGTCCACCTTGGGATCTGGGACCATTATGACATTCAATTATTTGCGGTAAACACTGGGTCTTCCTGCCTTATGAATGCAGCTGCAGGCTCTTGCTGAAAAATTCGCCTCCTTTCACATAGAAGGCGTAATTAAGAACACAGCTGCAAATTGGCTCTTCTCAACAATTTTCCCTGCTGTCCCATAAAATGTGAAAAATATGGGCCAGTACATTGATTAGACAGACTCTTAGGGCTGAATTGTGTGTAATCTATCCACTTCTGGCACTTTGAAATAAGTTTTTCTCTTCCACTGGAATTTAAAGGAAGGAACAGAAAATAACAGTAGCCTGGGTGTTTCTTGGTTGGACTTTTCACGGATGCAGCAAGCTGATATAATCAGCTCACATCCTCATGTGAATATGTAACACACCCATGCATGCACATCCTGATGACGATACAGAGGGTGTATTTTGGGGCAAATATTGATCTAGTTGTCTTCTCTCCGGATATTTTGAGTGAAGAAACTTTGAAGTAGTTAGTCATGTGTTTCTGCTCTGCCCATCTCTGGGAGATGAAAGAAAGGAAATCTGGGTGGGTTTACCATGCTTCCCAAGGGTCTGTTCTGTCTATTTTAGTGGTGTTGTGTAGGATAGTGAACTCAGACAACCCGCTTTCAATTTCCATACCCACCATAAAGCTCTGAAGTCCTCAGCAATTAATTTCTAGGAGCCTCAGCTTTTCCATCTGTGAAGTTGCACTGATTATTCTTATCTTACAGAATTGTCGTGAACATCAAATATAGCTGCAAATTTATGCTGTCTAGCGCATTGCTTGGCCTGTAGTATGTGCTCAATAAATTGCATGATTATCTAAACCTTCATTGAAATTTAGAAACAAGAAACAAAAACAAGCCTCTTAGAGGGAAGCAGGGTAATCTAGCTTTGGTTTCATTGAATCATCATGACATTCATACAAAATAATTTGAATTAGGATGGGGCCAATGACTTAAAACCTAGGGAGAGTATTGTTTTGATGCAAGTCCTCCAATTCATCTGTATTTTGGGGTAAAAACTCCAACAATGAAATCCTTTATAACCTAGCTCTAATCCTTTACAACCTAACCAGAGAAAAATGGTATTGTGGCACTGAGTTTTAAGGCTAGCCACGTACGGAGGACAAGGTAGAGAAAAGGCACCGTAAAGACACAGGGTACATTTTCTTGCATCTTTTTTCTTTCACTTCACTCTGATTCTTTTCCAAATAACAAGCTCAAGAGAATTCTTGGCAGTGAGGGGGTGCTTGGTCTTTACATGACCCCCAAAGGAGAAGAAAGATGGCAAGTGTATAACAGCAACTTGCAATGAAGGGGGACTTACACTCTTCGTCCTGGGCCGCTGCCCTATTTTTGCTCCCTGGGAAGGTCCAGCAGGAGCAAAAACTGAGGTTTGGCAGTTTGAGCAGGCTCAGTTAATGCACCTGTATCTTCCTCTGTAGATGTAAAGTCGGCTTCTAGATCCACGGAGGACATCTCAAATCAGAAAGTAATGTATTCCATTAAGTGCTTTTGCAGCTTTTCTGTACCCTTTCACACACCCCCTCTGGTCCGGCCCACCACATTCAATCATGAAGAAATGAGCTGAAGAAATAAAAGGACATGCATATAAATAACACTCTTTGTAGAATAAAACAGATGTGTAAATCTCTTTGCTGGTACATATTTTAATGAAGATGGCTAAATTCATCTTAAATATTCGTCTGTATATAGGAGAGAAGAGCTCTTCAGATACGAATGAGCACAGATTTCCCTGTGGTAAAAAAAGGTGGTTGGATTTACCATGTCAGGGGAAGTGCTAGTCCACAATTTAAGTCCCTACAAATGCCACTCAGAGCCACAGCACTTAGAGCAGAGACAGATGAGCACAGGACGCCTGGACAGCGGGGGTGGCATTGTTTAACCTTTGTTCTTCACATCCCTCAGGAGAGCAGACAACACCTCTATTTTCAATGTTTCTTCTGAATGATTTCCCGCCTAGTGGATTGACAGGTACTCTGATTATCTGCCTAAGAAAAATGAAGGGATAAACAGCTGAGAGATGAAGATTGACTTGAAAGGACTCCATCAAGGAGTATATGTTACACTTGGATAAAGAAGAGTATAACAGGGGGACACAAAGAGAAATGTCAGATTAGCACCTATATATATTTTGAAGAGAAACATAGCATTTTGCCAAACTGGTCTTTACTTGAATAGTAATGATTGCAGATTGTTACTGTCACAAGCCGAGAGATTTATTTGAGGAAGATAAATGCCTTTCACTTTTTACCATTTTGAACAGGGTTCCATTATGGAGATCTTGAGACACCTCATGGAGTAATCTGGGGTACAGCCCAGGAATCCTTTTAAAACCTTCTCCTGTCAGGTTAATCAGAGGGGAGTCAGTCAACCATCACAGCAGAGGTGGATGGCATCTTCACCTCTCGTCTCTTCATCCCAAACCCAGACTCGCCGTTCTGTTCGAGAAACCGGGACTGGTTCTCCCCAGTCCCATTCTGGATGCCTCCAATGTCCTCCCACCTTCCTCAATCCACTCAGCCCAGAGGGGTCTGAGGATACCTGCTTTTCTGTGTCTGATTCTCTCCTGCTCTACACTGTTTGCTCCACATCATCCTTCTCCTTCTGCGAACCCAGCTTAGAATGGTCTTTAGGACAGACGGCATGTAGCTCAGTATCATTACCTGATAACAGACTGTATCCCAGGTGGACACTCAACTGACTAGGGGTAAATGGAGACAGAGAAGATGGAAACGGAAGATTATTTCCTACTCAACTTTCTGGTTCCAACGGATGCTCTATAATGGTGTAAGATGGGCTCGTATTTTTCCTTGAACAGTATTGAGGGTATTTGCCGATGTATTAGGCTTGGGCACTGAGGAAAGGAACACTAGAGCCATGATGAGCAAGAAGAACTGCTGGTGTAAGTGATCAGCGGCTATGTAAAATACACTGCTCATCTGTTTCGTTTTCATTTCACAGTGTTGAATGATCTGGTGGGTTTCAGGAGAACTTTCTGTCAAAACCAGTTCTGTTAACGAGTGATGAAGCCTTAGGAAACATCCCTGCATTATCTCCTCTCACTGAATTAGAAAACAGAGCCAGGAGCCCAGGCTATTTTATGACCTTTCAGCCGGGTGATCCCTGCTTTGCCCGTATTTATCAAGACCAAGGCATGGCAGGGGAATTCACTTGTAGCCTGGACAAATGGGATCGTTAGGCCTTTCTCTCTTTATCATTGACCATGATTTGTGCTGCTTTAATCCCCATGCTCACATCGCTGCCGAGGCAGGGCATAATTCTTGTCATTAAGAGGGTGAACGGTTGTATGTGTTTGTGTACACATTCTCCCAGCTCACGCTTCACCTCTTTTTTGGGAAAATGAAATACCCTGAGTCCCTGATAACAGAATATGAAAAATGCTCCAGGTCGGCTTTGCTTCAAAATCTGCTCCCCAGCTGTATTTATATCAGTCTCAGTGGTAGGGAGATGTCCCGTCTTTGTGAGGCGAGGCATGGGCCCATCACCGTGGGGCCGTGGGGGAAGCTCAGCCTTTGGCGGCTGGTGCAGGATTTGCCAGGCCCTTGATCTCCGACCTTGACGAGTCTACTCAGCCCTTCCCTAGACCTTGCCTGAGCTCATTTCTGGTATTGTTTTTCATTGCAATTCTCTGCTCACCCCATCCATTCTCCTGGGAACAGTGTACTCTTGTCGTTTTTTCCACGGGGAGGATTTGGGATATCCGGGTAACATAAGTGGATGAGCACAAAACCTCAGAAGAACTTGGTGTTCTATTCAGCAGCTTGTGGTTTCAGCTGTGGCAGTCTGAAGGGAAGAGCTTTTTAAAGGTCTCAATGGCCATTGTTGTCTTCTGTGCTGGAGACGATGCTAACAAACACACTCACCCTCTGCTGTTTCTGTGTCGGGAGGGAGTAACGGGCACCCCGCCCCTGCCCCAGCCCAGGCATGTGCTTCTGCCTCAGGTATGTGACAGCACTTGTCAGCTACCTGCCTTTGCGCTCTCCCTCCCTCTGGTTACTGTGGGTCCTTCTACCCAGTGTTAGTGAGCTTGTGCCTCAGGGGTCCTTAAAGCGTGTCTTCTGCCCTCCCCACCCACAGACAGCTCTACTGGCCTCGCCTGACTCGCGTCCAGCCCCCCTGCTGGCCCCATCCTCACATGTGCCAAACCAGCTGCGCTGGGGTGCAGAGAAAAGTGTGTCTAGCCTGACAGCATTCCAGAAAGGTTAGGAGGGATTCCCTGAGGAGGGGGGCAGAGCACTCTGGTGACCTGCTGCACATTCTCTCCAACCTTACAGATGACAGCTTGACAACACGTGGAGAAACTGCGACAGTATTTTCTCCCCAACCCTTCCAGAGGCCGTCCCCATGCTCAGAGCCATGGGGCCCTGATGGCTTTTCACCGGGGAAGGAGACATGACCTAGCCATCTGCACTGGATTTCCCTCAGGGTCCTGAGGAAAGAGCCCCAGGCTTTCATGGTACCACAGTTACCCCTCACCCCACCTCCTGCTCTCACAAAAGGGACTATTTGAGAAAGCCGCCTGCAGCGGCTTTGACTGCTGGCCAGATCCCTGGCAGAGGCCTGCACTGGCCGGAGCCAAGCATTGTGTGTGGCTGGTTTTATGGTGCGGCCCGGGCACCTTGCTGAGGCTCCAGCCGCAGGACGCACACGCACCATCAGCAAGACCAGACTCTCTGGAGTGTGGCCGAGGTCCACCGGGGCAGGCCAGGTCAGGCCAGACTTGTAATCTCCAGCATGTAACTGATTTGTTAGGAAACACCTCTGATGTGTTACGGTACAAAATCACCTAAATGTCCTCAAGACAACGAGGCAGCCTGCCGTGTGGGCTGTGCCCTGCAAGTGAACACGGGATGGTCAACAAAGTCTTTCCCGAGCTGTCACCATTGAGAATTTATGCTGCACATTAGGTCTTCCCTTGTTTGTAATGCTGATTGTGGATGCCGGCACTTGATTTCTCCTCATTTTGCAGATGAGTTGGTTTGAAGACTGGAATTAAAACATGAGCGGCTTATCAGATAGCAGCAGTGAATGTGGCAGGAAGCCTAGAACCCAGATTTCATTTTCATTTCCCTTTTCTTTTCTTTTCTCTTCCTCTCCGGCTTTGCTTTTCAAGTTGTTATTTGTATGGTTCATGGTGATCAAATGGGTCTCTAAAATATTTTTGCTGTAAGCATGCAGATTCAGTTTGGAAGGAAGCATATATTAGCTATGCCAGCGCTGGCCGGCGAGGGGAACTTTCTGCTGTGATGCAAATGTTCTCTATCTACTCTGGGCCCTTCCGTAGTCGCCAGCCACAGGTGGTCACTGAGCATTTGAAATATGGCTAATGGGGCCAAGGAGCTGAATTTTTTATTTAATTTAATTTTAATTAATCTAAATTTAAATTGCCACTTGTGACTCCTGACTAATGTATTGGACAGTGTCGATTTATAGACCAACACATTCATTTTGTAGATGGAGAAGTGAGACCCAAGGAGATTGCTGGAATTTACTCAGTAGTTAGTAGTTGACTCAAGCCGTTTAAAAGGTCAATCAGCATCTTTAGACTAATGATAGTAATTTTTTTATATTTCGGCATACTGTTTTAAAATTCTTTGTAGTTTAAAAAGGGAAAGAAATAGGCTAATATTAAAATATATTTTGTGACAGGTTGGCTGTCCGCATAAGGGCCTGGTACACGGGGAGGGGGTGGCAAAGGGAGTTAAGTAGGCTGGGAAAGGCCAGCCTGTAATCCCACGGCAGGCCCTTGAGTGGAGCTGTTGTATAAGAAGTTTTTGAGGCCAGCAGCATCCCAAATCAAAAACCCAAACCAAAGAAAAATCCACCTTGTTCTTCCTATTCCTGCTCTGTCCACCCCTAATCGTTTATTCTTTTATGTTCAGATCTTTGAATATTTTACTTCCCAGTAGAAAGAGAAATAAAATTCTGTGAGCCTACAAAAATAGAATTCCATATATAGGGGAGAAAAGTCTGAAGTTTGGTTCTTGTTTTTAAAGTATGTCGAGCATACTATGTGGACTAACTCCTAAAGGGAGTTTAAATATATCATTTTTTTTAACAGATAAGGATAAGGTGGCATGAAGCCATAACTCATCAGTACTCTGAGGTCCTGTTCTTTGAGGACACATTCTTCAGTGACATCTCAGGTCTCTTAGGTTGTGAGTCTTGGAAATTGTGCAGGTCGTATCGGGGAGAGGTGGGGCAACACGTGTTTCCAGGCGGTGGTAGGAAGGCTATTAGCAGATAATGTGCAAGGTTGCAGTGTAAGGTTTCTGAGGACCTGACTAAAGGGCAGAATAAGAATTTTCCATGTGAGCCACCTGGTGTGTTAGCATCTGAGGCCCCCTGATTCAGTGCCTCCCATCCTATTAATGTTGTTCTCTCTCCTGGAGAGAACACTTCATGTAGACATTCAATAATGCTGTGTGCCTTGTAATTCCCTTAAAAGTTAATGAACGTGTTTGAATTAATTTTAATAAATGTTGATTAATTGCAGTTTGACTTGTGTTTTGAAGAAAAAAGGCATCCCACAGTATTTGGCAGCTTTTCCTCAGTTGCTTTGAAGATGCTCACAGCAGGGGGCAGTGTGGCTTTGCAGATGCCCCAGGGAGAGGCTGGTGCACAACCAGAGTGGAAATACCCACCAGACTTTTAATTCAGGCTCCAAGGCAGGAGCCACCACCAACCGCGCCCCCGCCCCGCGCCCAAATTAGAGCCTGGACAGAGACAGAATGAAGGGTTCAAAGAAAATCACTGAGATGGACGTGAATTCAATTACGAGAATTATGTGAGTCTTCTGAAACTTGACTCAATCACATTTTATTGAGTTTCGGACAGGTTCAGAACCACATATGTGAATAACATCACTGCCTGCAAAAATTTCATGTAATGGCTTGTAGTGTGTGTGTGTGTGTGTGTGTGTGTGTGTCTGAGAGGTGGGGAAAATGGAGAAATTGTAATGAGATGATACTAAAATATACTGCAGGTAGACAAATACATATCTTTATCTATCTTATGTCTACTACATATAGAAACTAGAGCAGAATAGTAATTGCTTCCACAAGGTTAAAAGTCTCTTGATACAGGTGCATAGAGAGGGAACATAACTAAATGCTGTTTTTTTTTTTTTTTTTTTTTTGTAAATGTTTTTCTTGCTAGAGAATGAAGAGGCAGGAATAGTTACCTGCCAAGGTTGCTTTCAGCTCTGACATTCTAGAAGTTTGTGAATATTTTCATATACTTCGGCACTGTCTCTATACCTTTACAGTTTACAAAACAGACAACTGTCCTTCAAATCACACTGGGATGAGGGGAGTCATGGAGCTGGATTACTCTCAATGTCATATCTTATTTGTCCTTTGTTTGCTAGTTAGCAGGACGCCTGTCCAAATGGCATGTGATCATGACCAAAGCAATTAGGGAGATTGATTTGGCACACATGATTTCATTCTCTGCTTCCTGCAGTGAGAGATGGAGGAGCCTATCAGGGTCCAAGATAACCAAATTTGATTTTGCCCAAACTAGGACATCAATTTTTCAAGTTGGTTTGGTATTGTTATATTTAACTTAAACCTTATTATCTTTTAAAATAAATGTCCTAGAAAGAAGATTTTCAACATATATTAAGCTTACTTGTTCTTTCTAAAGGTCTTTTTGTCCCCTCTGCATTAGTTTATGGTTTAAAAAGAAAAAAAAAAAGCTGGTGACTTTTCAAATTAATTTTATAGTGTTATTTTCTGAGCCTCTTATCCTTACTGTGTCACATCAATCTGTTCATTAATTTTAGGTTGTTTCATTTTATTACTATTTTTTTATGTCTTTGAAGGCATCAAAATGTCACAGAATAATAACTTTGAACAACAACAACAACAACAACAACAACAACAACAACAACAACAAAACACATGGCTGAAAGAGCTCTGATATTTCTGGATATTGATTCCCTAATTGGATTAGAGTCTCCCTTTGACAGAATTCCAACAAGGTAAAGGGCCAGGCCATGATTCACAACTGGCTGGATTTCATCCCAATGACTGTGAGTGATGCTCATTCATTCAACAAACACTGATTAAGGGTCTATAGTGGGCCTGGCTCTGTGCGCTGCCCACCTTGTTCACACAGCTGCTTCCCTGATGTCAGTTGTAGGGTGATTAGGCAAGAAAGGCAGCATGAACTTTAGAGTCTGCTCCCATCTGCTTTTGTGTCTGCCTCAGAGGAGAAGAGCCTCTGGGAATCTCTTAGGGGAGCTGAAATGGCAACTGACCTGAGCAAGGAATGCTGGGGTTTTCCTCTCTATGTGCCTGGAAATCACGTGTGACTCCTGGGTGACAGGTCTGGACTTTATGGGAAGCTATTGGATCAGCCTCACAGCCTGTGTAGCTGCCCCATGAGCTCAGAGAATAAAAGTCGAATCAGCTTTCCAGTGGGGATGTGAGCCTATGATCCCAGCAGAAAGCTTCTGAAATTGCAGCCCATGGGGAAATATGTTTGGTGAGATTTTGAGAGAGATTGGGAACCTTGTGGATCTTTCACTGAAACGTTTACTCCAGATATTCATACAGAACTGACCGTGAACGCCTATTTTTTTTTAAAAAGTTTAATTGGCCGATTTGCTTTCTTTCAATTAAGTTTTCTAGACCTTTGTGACTTCTTGTAGGAGGGGTAAGCCAAGTTATCCTGTAAGATGCCTACATCCTGCCATGCCTTCCCATTCTCCTACCTTCACAGCCAGCCCCCTGTGGGTAAGCTGGCTATTTTGCACTTTGGAAATCAAATCATGACCAAACATTTACCATGTAAGAAGTGCTTTTAGATACCTTACTTCATTTGATCCTCACAACAACCCTCTGAAGTAGATATTACACTTGTGCCATTTTATGAAGGATCAGAGAAATTTCATCTGAGAGGTAGGATTTAAATCCAAACCTGTGAAATTCCAAAGTGCATGCTGTCGTAGCCACCAAATGCAGCTGTCCCCACAGGGAGAGGAAGTGCATGGCAGAGTGATGGGCTGACGTCCTCTCTACAGCATTTACTGAAGCGTGGGCATTGTTTACACGAATGTCACAGCTGAGAAGCCAGATGGGGCAATAAGACTGTTACTTAGCATCTCCATCAACCTTCATGTTATTATAATTTGTAAATCTGCTAATAATACTGCGCTAATGCACAGTATTGCAGATTTCAGCAGTTTGAGAAGCAAACAGCAGTATTAAGTGTTTCATTGTTTCAGATCTGGTTATCTTAGCCTTTCTCACTGTTGCCTTAGCTTCCTTGTTCCTTATCTATTTTATTTGTTTGAGAGAGAGTGAGCTCAAATGGGTGGGGGGGGGGGCAGAAGGAGAAAGAGAGAAGCAGACACCCCGCTAAGCAGGGAGCCCGATGCGGGACCCGATCCCAGGACCCTGAGCTCATGACCTGAGTCGAAGGCAGACGCTTAACTGACTGAGCCACCCAGGCGCTCTGTTCCTTATCTATTAAAGTGGGCCTGCTGGAATATTGGCATTTGGCTAATTCACGAAGATAAATAGGGAACTTCTGGGTAAGGCCCCCCACTGTGGTAGAAGCGGGAGAGAGGGATAGAGATGGTCTTTGGCTTAAGCATGATTTCCCCACATAGGCAGTGTAAAAGAGGTTTCTTGGGTCTTAATTCTTTAATTTAAAAATGAAAGTTTAAAGGTAAATGGCTCTTCAAAAGAGGAAAAAGCCCACTGTAGACTGAGTCTTGGTGATATAGGGATAATAGTGTTAACCCAGGGCCTACTTCATAACCAGAAAGAGCAATTAACTAGAGCTGGCCTTTGTAAGACTTATAGTGAAATAAAGTGAAATTGTGCCCAATGGGATCTGCTTATTTCTGTTCTTTATCTGATAACCATGAAAGAATTAAACAGGAATAGTAAAATTGTATCCTAACAATGGCTCCTTAATTCATACATGGCTTCTATCTGTCCACTTGTGTCCTTTGACACACCACAAATCATCATGACCTCATGGTTGGCAAATAAAGTACATTAGTTGCATCTGCTGAGAGTTTTGAAAAGGCTCTACGATATCCTCTCAGTTAGTTCTTAAGACCTAACTTGCAAGCTTGTACTTTGTATCACTAGCAGGATCCATTAATGTATTTCTGAGATAAATATAGCTGTAATAAATGCCTCTGAGAGGAGAAAATCATGTGACCAATATCTTTGCAATGTCTCCAAAGTATGCAAATACTCTTTAGAACAAAGTTGTTGCCTGTGTGTATTGCTTTCAGTAAAAATATTTCTTATCTGCATGACAATTGAATTTTGGTGGCTCTTTTTTCCAACCAATATCTTTGGCTTTTCTTTTCTTTTTTTTTTTTTTTTCCTGAAATGAGCCCATAAATTAAGATTAAGCCTGGCAGGTAAAAACTTATATTATCTCCATCATATAACTGAACTCAGGCAAGCTCCCAATGCTGACCTGAGTTTTCTCATACTTCTCAAAGCAGGATGGCCACAGTGACACTCCTGAGATTCATATTTTTGTGTTTAAACAATGAGGGTGAACTTGAAAGTGAAGCTGGAGTAGGGGCTTAATAATGGTTTCTAATTGTTATGACAAAAAAATGAAAGGAATCTACTAGTTTTATTTTTTTCCTTCCTCTATAAACCACAGATTTATTAGTTTATTGGATATAAGCCTGGATGATGCTTTTACAATTTATACAATGCTTTCATGTACGTTATAACCTTTACTTTAATATTCCAGATGTTCATGAAATAATAGTGAACACCGACGACCGTTAAAAGCATATAATTACTTAACCAATATTTGGCTTAATTTTATATTTTTAATTTCTAGTTTTATTTGCTTCTTAATTGTTTATTTGCTTCATGGCCAATTTTCTCATCTGAACAACTGCTCTGTTGCATGTTTTGACGTGACCCTGGTAAATTTTAGAGTTGACAATGTAAGGATCGATATAAAAAAGAATAGGATTTCCTCAAGAAGAGGATTAGGATTTTGCCTGAGGGAAATTGGTATTTTCTCAGCCTGTGATCGCACTGGTGAAACTTAGAAAGTAATTCTAGGCTTCTGACTGTATTTCTGTATAATTCTTGCTCTAAGGAATGGAAAGACTTTTGTGAGTCCAGATGGATTGTACAGGTGATGCTGCCATGAGCATCTTGGGGAAGTAGAGGGGAGAGTGCCCTGTGGACTATTTGGTAGAGACAGAGACCACAGAAGCAAGGCCAGAGATCTGATGGTGAGGCCAGCTGGGCAGACTTTGCCACATTCCAGATTGATGCTTTTTATTTCTCTGAAGGATTTGCGTTTTTGTATCTAAAATGAAGAAGAGGGGAAAATATGATACCAAACTTTTTTTTTTTTCTCCCTGAAACTGTGAAGGGAGGGTCTTCTCAATAAGACAATGATGACAAGGCATACTTTTGTAACAGGTAATAATCCAATGAGGAAAAAAATCTTTATTGCTGGTAGCCCTGACATTTTAGATTTCCTATGCTAAATATTCAGATGGCAATCTTTTTTTTTTCATTTTTTTAAATTTAAATTCAGTTAGTTAACCCATACTGTATTATTGGTGTCTGAGGTAGAAGTCAGTGATTCTTCAGTCTTATGTAATATCCAGTGCTCATTTTGTCATGTGCCCTCCTTTTTTTTTTTTTAATGTTAATTCCCATACATTACATCATTAGTTTTAGATGTAGTGTTCCATGATTCATTGTTTGTGCATAACATCCAGTGCTCCATGCAGAATGTGCCCTCCTCAATACCCACCACCAGGCTAACCCATCCTCCCACCCCCCTCCCCTCTAGAACCCTCCGTTTGTTTTTCAGAGTCCATCGTCTCTCATGGTTCGTCTACCCCTCCGATTTCCCCCGCTTCATTCTTCCCCTCCTGCTACCTTCTTCTTCTTCTTTTTTTTTTTTCTCCTTAACATATATTGCATTATTTGTTTCAGAGGTACAGATCTGAGATTCAACAGTCTTGTCATGTGCCCTCCTTAACGTCTACCATCAAGTTACCCCATTCCCCCCACCTCCTGAGATCTTTGTTTCTTTGTCATGGATAAAGGAATGCATTTGTGTGTGCTGTTTCCTTGAGTTCAGAGATAAAATAAACAAAATGTAATTGTTTTCAAAATGTTCGTTGTATTCAGGAGAGATGTAAAATTTATTTTTTTATTTTTCAAAGCAGGCAATGTGTCTATGTGAACTGATGGAAGAGGCCAATGCTATTTCCAATGCCATGGGACCATCTCTGATGGCTGTTAACTTATGAGACAAAAACCGATTTGGTATAGTTTTGCACTAGAAGGGAGGGAAAATGAGTGACCTAGAACTTCCATAAACTCTCTAGTACGTTGGCATAATGAAAACTTCCCACTGGAGAGAGGATGATGGTTTACTAAGAGTGGCTAAGAATCACGTGCTGCTACCGGAATAAAAACATTTATTATTCACTCTACATTAACCATAAAGGCAAATCTAGTTTTTCCATAAGAAATGTTTCCATGTATTTTTTTCTTCCTAAAATTCATGATAACGTGCACAATAAAAGTCATGTCTGCTAGCACATGGACAAACAAAAGGAGACACAAGGAGAGGATACTGTAACACAGGTGGTAATAGAAATAAAACAGCTCCGTCCTATAAGACACAAGAAAACTTTCACCCATACAACAAAACTGTCTTGGAAAAATATCTGTCACATTCAAGCAATCGTAGCTCTTATCTATAATATTATTTTATCTTAGAAACAGATTCCTGCTGGAAAACAATTTAGGTTTTTTTTTTTTTTGATACATCCACTAGGTGTCCAATTAATATCACCATGTTACTATTAGATACAATTTTGATTTAGTTAGAAGTGGTACTAAATCTTGAATTGTAATTTTGACCTGACCTAAGTCAAGTTTTCTTAAGAGAAGATTCTGAGCGAAGTGTAATTAATAAAAACCAATAAATAAAAAGATGATGTAGATTAATCAGATCTGGAGAAGCCACAGGAAGTATGCAGAATGGTTGCAGCCCATACATCACAGGAAAATTAAAAATGGAAATATGTCAGAAAGGGAAATAAAAGAGAGAACCTTATGGCCTCATCTATATTTTAATTTTTAACTTATAATGAAAATCAGGGAGGGGGGTATATTTTAGCAGGTCTAATTTGTGGTGGTGTGGAAAACAAAGGAAGTTGTTGGGTGTCAATATGTGTAAGAGTGATGATCAAGAGTGTCAGTGTGAAAAAAAATGAAAATAGAAAGTCTCTTGTTTTCTCTGTGCAAGCTGAACAAGCCTTCCCTAGGCGTTTTGTAGTGAACACTGAAATTCCAGATCTCTCTGCCTGTAAAGCTTTAGTTTATTGTAAGTCTGCTTACATTCACTTTAAAAGGTTGTTTGACTTAGTGGACCTGTAGAGAAGTAACGAATTTGCCTTGGTTTGGATACTATATTTCATTTCTTAAAAATCCCACGCATCTCATTAGGCTTACCTGTGACTAAACTTGATGAAATCTATGCTATGTTTATGTAACTTCAATAAAGAAAAAATATTTGTGGGCTTGCTTTAAATTAAGTGAAGTAATGCAAAGCATGAATGGGACATTAATGAGGTCATTAGCATTTCTGGGAATAATGCATTATCAGTTGATATAGGGATGATTATTTATGGTTGGATTACTCCATGAGGTAAAAGAAGGCAGAGCAGCTATTTCAATGGAGGTTATAACTGGTCTTGATTAAAAAGCTTAAAGGAAAAAAGATATGACAATGATCTATATTGAAGGTACATTTATGGTAGAAATGAAATTGTTTGGAGCAATGATGTCATTCTGTAGGGGTACAGATTAACTTTTTCCTTCATATTTTCTTAAGTTAGGTATAAAAAGAGTGTTAGTGCTTACATTTTAGACTTTAGACAATACATTAGACTTAAAAAATAGAGATGACTATTAGTGTTTTATTTGGTTCTTCTGTAGCAAAACCAAACTTTAAAATGATAGTTTGTTTAGAAAAAAAAAAATTTTTTTTAATGTAATCTCTTTGCCCTACATGAGCCTCAAACCCCGGACCTTGAGATCATGAGTCAAATGCTCTACTGACTGAGCCAGCCAGGCACCTCTAGAAAAAAATTTTTAACCCTGTTTTTAGTTTTCAATTTCTAGAGTTTCAGAGATGTAACTTTGATCTAGGAGGATGTTATCTGTTAAACTTAACAAATTTATGATAAAACATATAAAGGAAATGAGGTAAGCACATGATCTGTACAATGTCTCAAATTACACTTAACTCTGTCAGGAATATGGCTCCCCCATTTTTTTTCCTTCAAAGAAGAATATAAAGCACCTAATTAGATTCTTGATAAATCTTAGCCTCCTGTAGATAAAAAGAGAAGCAGAAAACTCAATTACATAAAAGATTACTTGAGTAAGCTACACAGAGGTGATTTTAATGGGATTGGCCATAGCTGATGGAATCGACAGATGTCTGGCCTCTTCACTAGCACTTCGCCTGAATCACTAATATTCCTTATTTCGTTGTGTCTAAAAGATCCTGGTGCAGAGACCACAAGGAGTAGTAGTTAAGAGCTGAAGTGTGTAGCAGGGCAGTTAGGGGGGATTTGAGTAAGGTGAAGTGAGACCCCAAGGAAAGAGACACGGAGTTGTCATGGCACCAGAAAATGATGACCAAATTTCAGTTTTGTACAGGTTAAGCCTGGTGTTTTGAAGGTCCTGGCAAAAAGAGGGAAGTAAAAAGTAGTTAGTGGCTGTCTATTGACTAGACAGGAACTCCTTGAAGGTAGGGAACTCCTTGAGGGCAGGGACATGCTCACTGCTCCATCCCAACAGTGCCTGCCAGAGTTGTGTTCAGTCAATAATTGAATGAAGGAGAGAATTACTAAAGTGCCAGGCACGTTTAACAATCTACTATTTGAGTACATTCTGGGAAAAATAAAACTAAAGTGGGTGATTTGGGATTTGAATCCTATTGGTATTGAAATTCAGGCTAATAAAATATTAAAGAAAATGAAAACAAAACAAAACCTAAACTCATGTCATTGCTGTAATTATTCTGGACCAGAGGCCAGTTAAGTCCTTTAGAGTTGCCCTACTCCAAGTATGGTCTGCAGACCAGCGCACCAGTGAGAGCGAGGGTTTTGAAAACTTTATAGCAGTGTGAACAATTTTATGTAGCTTGAATCCAAAAAGGAAAAAAAAAAACTATTTTGTTTTTAAAGGTCTCTATTTTTAATTATTCTTTTCAGTAGTTAATTTTTATTGAAGTTTACAATTGTATCCGTCCATGATGGATTGGCAAAAAACAACAAAAGTGTTCCTTCATCACTGATCATTAGAGAAACACAGCTTTTTTTTTTTTTAAGATTTTATTTATTTATTTGAGAGAGAGAGAATGAGAGAGAGAGCACATGAGAGAGGGGAGGGTCAGAGGGAGAAGCAGACTCCCTAAGGAGCAGGGAGCCCGATGCAGGACCCGATCCAGGGACTCCAGGATCATGACCTGAGCCGAAGGCAGTCGCTTAACCAACTGAGCCACCCAGGCGCCCTAGAGAAACACTGCTTTAGGGGACTCAAGCTCTGAAAATATTATGCTATTTTCTCATACTACTTGCAATTAAAAATAAAAGGAATCCTAAACTTCAAAATAAAAATTTTAGGGGAAATGGCACAAAACTTAAATTCTTTCTAGATGTTCTGCTCTGTCTCTCTGGGCCTTAAGGACATGCTCCATCTGCCCCTTGGCTAATATAGCCCTGCAAGGAGAGCCCTGCATACACTGAACAAAACTGCTAGTGACTTGCAATTTTTTGACTGACGTTAGTATCTTGGGTAGCCAGTGGAGCAGTTTGGGAACAATCTAATCCACGTGGGTGTCTGTGCTTTCTGTAATCAGGGGGTGCTTTCTCCTTCCGTGGCAGTCTACATTCAGGGCGTATTGGGGTTATTTCTTGGTAATGAATCCCTATCTCTAACCTGGTTAAGACGAATGACTCCACTATAAGAAGAGAGCAGGCAAGCGCAGGAAAATATACTTTAACATGCAGTTATCTGTTTTTTGTAATTTTCAGCTCAGGGCCGAATAGTCTGGACTGGAGAGATTCTTTGGATTGCTCTGTCAGATGGGATAAATCTTTTTGCTTGCAAAATGAGTAGGCTTAAATGAACATCACCAGTTTCAGAGCCGGTGCACCCAATTCCACACTTCTGACTCTGTTAGAACTCCCATTGATTTTAATGATGATGTTCAAAACTTCAGTCTGTCACACCTTGCTGAGAACTGGCCTCATAAAATGCACCTGAAGCTGGTGGCTTTTACTGGTAGGTATGGTAACACCACTCAACCTGGGGGAAAATACTAGTAATTGGCAAGAAAACTCTTGCTGTTTGTGATTAACCAGCTCTTCTGGAATAAGATGATTTTGAGTGCTATGCCAGTAAGTTTATAATCAGATGGAAGGCTAGCTGGCTAGAGAACAAAAGTAACTCTGAGTTCTTTATTCTGTTTTTCCTTTCAAAGATCCGTAAACCATAAAATTGTGTTTAAGTATTTGAGGAGGGTCTAACAAATAAACCATTTTGAGTTCATTGTGTGATCTGCTCATCCTGTCAGTAGAGATTTGTCTTCTTTACTTTATGGTGATATAAAAGAAGAAGAATCTTTATGGGGGCACTTCTTTTACAGTGATATGGGAGATTCATGATGGCTCCATCTCCTATGGGAGCCATGCTATTTCCTCCCTTTGTATCTGTGTTTTCACTTGAAAAGTAAGGTGATTGAACTTAAACACTTCTAAGGTCTCTCAGTTTGCAGCTTATGAAAATTTTGTTTGAATTATTATTGAGTACCATGTGCTAGATGCTGTGGAGAGTATACAAGAAAGGAGCAATATCTTTTGATGCATATATACTTATGTGCCACTCAGATAGTTATCTCAAGATAAAAATAAGGTATTTTATGCTTTTTGAGCAAAATCATAGGTACCTCAGAAATCCCTCATACTTTGTTCCCCAAGTGTAGCAGAATTCCCGAGGGTCTGGGATGAAGTGAGGGATGGGTTAATATAGATTTGCTAAAAGTTAATGGTTAAAAATAAAATAATTTCCTAGAAAACATATAAGCAGTCCCCTCTCGTATTGAAAAATGATATGAAGGCTGTGTAAGATTATTAGTAACTAAAGGAATCTGACAGAACTGTCTAGAAGGTGAAAAATTGTTACTATCGGTTAGGATAGGCTAAATTTGCTGAGATAACAGACAACCTCTGAATTTTAGAAGCTTCGTACAACATGATGTTTTACTTAGGATGCAGTCCTCTGCAGGTCTGAAAGACTCTTTGGGGCATCTGTTCTTTGTGCTGCAACTTAGTGAA
Source organism: Mirounga leonina (assembly GCF_011800145.1). Classification (NCBI taxonomy): domain Eukaryota; kingdom Metazoa; phylum Chordata; class Mammalia; order Carnivora; family Phocidae; genus Mirounga; species Mirounga leonina. The sequence continues at coordinate 54,646,442 of NW_023270268.1, forward strand.
CCCACCGTCTTGTAGAAGCACCATCTTGAAGATTCGACTTCCTCAGATCATGTGGCGGGGGAAGAGAGAGCAGGCAGAGTTTTTCACCAACTTTTTTTTTTTTTCTTAAACCCTTCAATCTTGAAGTGACAGAAGTCCTTTTTACTTACATTTATTGGCCAAAGCAAGTCATCTGGCTATAGCTAACTTCAGGAGGGCGAAGCAATAGAATTCTTCCCTGTGCATGAAAGGAGAAGGTACTGGGAATATTGGTGAGCAGTAGTATATTTACCACAATTATCAAGTATTTAAAAAATGAACAGAGATATGAGGGAATGGGCAGTTTGTACACTGCTGGTGTGTATGAACTGGCTCAATTTTATAGGTGTTCATGTAAAACAATTGATAAAATATGCAGTTGCTTGGGTCCAGAATTTTAGCTGTATGACTCCAGCTAACCTTTATTGAGCCTTACTATGCACCAAGTACCAGATTGAGACAGTCATGTACTTCTTTATATTTAGTGCTTACTTTTGGGAGTTTATGCTAAGAAAATAAGTGGACATATGTGTATGTAAGAAACATTCTCTATTTTTAAAAAAATAGGAAAAACCTACATATCCACAAGGAAGGAACTCATTTAAATAACATAGCTATCAATCTAATAAAGTACTATATATTATTATGCATCTGTGTTTTTTTCCATTATCTATTATTGAGTGAAAAAAAGTTACAAGAAAGCAAGTATAACATTGTCACATGAAAAAGTACATATAGGGGAAAAAAGTTTGGAAAGATAAACACTTAATGTTTTTACATGTAGTTCCCTCTGTGTCATAAAATTACAGAATCCTGAATCTCTTACAGTGAGTATGTGTTCTTTTTAAAATAAAAAAAATTAAAATACATTGTAATCACTTGTTTATTGCCTCGATTTGCAAAAAAACAGCATCAACACATTATGCATCTATAAAAGACCTATACAAGAGGGCTTTGCTTTCAAAAAACTAATAGCCTTACAAGGAGACAAAGTTTTCATATGTTTTAATTAGAAAACAGTATAAAATAGTACAGTATATTGCCCAATGTATATGGTGCAAAGGAAAATTGCTGGAGGAGGTTAGGAGAAGTGAGAATGAATGCTGCCTTGACTTATTGGGAGAAATATCATGGAAGGAAAACACACTTAGTTTGGGTCTTAATGTTGGCTGTGGTTGAAAAGTTGAGGTGAAAGGGAAATCATGCAAAAAAAAGTGCTATATTAAGGTAGGAACTGACATGGTGTTTGAGGCAAATCCAGCTAATTTTAGAAGGTATCAGAGGAGTGAGAGAAGGTATTCTCCCATTATCTAGAATGTGCCAGATGTTCTATTATTAGAGATATATAATGAAAACACTTCTTTGAAAAAGTAAACTTCAAAACTGATTTTGGTTTATTAAGAAAGTTAATGTCAGGAACATTTTTTTTTTTTTTTTTTTTTTGCCCAGCCTAACCATTTTCCCCCTCCCTGCTCCCCTACCCCCTTAGTTAAATATAAGACTAGGCTTTTATATGAGTAAGGAAAAACAATTATTGGCCTGTTTATATATTTAAACTGCCTTTTTCTTCTCTTCCCCTCCAACACATGTTCCAAGTAATCCAATCTAGAATTCTTTTCTATATTATAAAGCTAGTATTTCTTAAAGAATAAAAGTCCATTTAATTATTAAGACGTAAATTTCTTTTCACTTCTTGGATTTGGGTGAACTTTTGGCACTCATGTGGAAAGAATTTATGTTCCTTATTGATCGCACGGAGAAACCACTTTTTATACTAGTCTATATTACCTAGGGTTCTGGATTCAACAACAGATTTTGTTATTCAGTTAGTTATAGACCTTTCCATAACTATGAGTTGAAATCCTGTCTAGGTCCTAATGGGGATTTTCAAAACAATTTTGTTTTGTTTTGTTTTTAGAGAGATTGAGAGTGCGAGCAGGGGCATTTTCTTGCATTTTTAAATATCAATTTACAGAAGCTCAGAGAACTTCCACGGTGGAATTAACATAAATTTGTAGTAAAACATTTATTAAAATGCAGTAGGTCAGCATTCTTTGCTGAGGATTTCTGTAAATAGTAAGATAAACTTCAATAGTTTTCTAGTCGTAAACAAATGTTCTTTATGTTTGCCTTCCGTTTTCAACCCAATATATTCTATATAATTCAGTTTTAACCTCAGCTGTTCTCTACCTGTAGCAGTCATACAGTAAACATTTGTATATTACCTCGGTATTTTTCCTACTCAGGACCTTGTCCATGGCAGAACTGATGAGAAAAGTATATCCAAGTCCTGCGCTTAATAGAAAAAAAACATGTTCCTAAATAGCAAGAAAGCTACATAGACTTAAAATGTTGAACAGAACGATACACAGTTTTGTTTTGGTGATTTCACTTTTAAAGATATTGCTGCAATTATTTGAATATATAACTTTTATTTTTTTTCTCCCCTAAAGGAAAAGTGAAAACCGTCCAAGCAAATGGTGAACTACTATGTTGAATGTGATTTTCCTCTTCCAGTTTTAAATGTTCTCATGGAAAATGAAGTGATGCTGATTGCAGTTCCAAGTTCCTATTGTGCTGCAGTGCTAAATAATAAAAGTGAGACATATTTTTATAACCCAGGAGTACAACGGAGCTATAGTTGGCTCGACCACATACAAGGAGCCCTTGTTCTGGCTGCATTTTGTTGGGGATGTTTTCTCTATTTATAGAAGCCACGAGCCTTCTGGGGAATGACTACTCAGGGTAGCCATGTTTCTGTCAAAAGATCTAAAAAAAAAAAAAAAGGATGGAAACCTCTGGTGTAGAACATGTTGATCAATATGTAATGATATGGCTGGATCAATGACTTCTAGTTTTCTTGGCTTGTAAAATGTCAACTGTATAAGTGTATTGGCAGGTTAAAAAAAAGTTTCTAAGTAGAACAAATGCCTAAATTTAAGATAGCTTTGTTATCTGTTTTATTCATGAGTGTCACATTTTATTTTAGATAAAGTTTATGGTGAATAACATCTCCAGCCTGCAGATATTACACCGTGCACATTTTTCTTTTCCAACAGAAATTTTGATTCCTCTTTCCCACAGTGAGTTTTCGTTCACATTGCATAACATCACCCTGGAGAAAAGCCCAACATTTAGGATGTACCTAGCACCTAGTGAGTATCACAACTTGTGAAGATGCAACGTCTTTTGTTTCCTCATTAAAATTCTTTTTCTTTTTACATTTCTGGAGACCAAACATAAATAAAAGGTTTTTTATATGTAAAATACTAGAAACCAAGTCACCTCTCAAATGCTGTTATCTCCTGTGACCTGGGTCCTCTGCCTGGTTCAATGTGTACGCTTGGATTGGTGTTTCTCACATTTGGGGTTAGGGGGACCCTCCCTTCCTGCACCCCTTCCTTCTTTCTCCTCCTCTTTCCTTTTTCTTCGAAAAGTGTTAATTATTAGTCCCAAGAACGTGCTATTTGTTAAAAGCTTAGAAAAGCCTGCATCCTTTCACCATTTACTCTCATAATTTTTTATTTTTTTAAGATTTTATTTGTAAGTCATCTCTACACCCAAAGTGGGGCTCAAACACAGGACCCTGAGATCAAAAGTTGCATGCTCCACACTCCGGGGACTAAACCACCCAGGCACCTGTCTTTTGTAATTTTAATCTTTTCCTTTCAATTCAGTCTCTATCATCAGAAAGTATGTATAAGTCTCTCCCATCTTCGACATATCATTTTGTAATCCTATGTCCCACTCTAATTACTGCCCTTTCTCCTCTGGGACATCAAATATTACTTTTTTTTTTTTTAAAGGTTTTATTTTTTGGTTTGAAAGAGAGAGAGTGTGCATGAGGGGGAGGAGGGGCAGAGGGAGGAGGGGCAGCAAGACAAGCAGACTCCCCGCTGAATATAGAGCCTGGGGTGGGGTGGGAGGGCTCTGGGATCATGACCTGAGCTGAAGGCAGACACTTAACCGACTGAGCCACCCAGGCGCCCTGACTCTTACTCATTTTTAAAGCCATTCTGCTCAGTCTTGTGCCTCCACAAGTCTCTACAACTTGCTCTGGAAAATGACACCAGTGACAGATGGCCTACTCAACCTGCTGGTTTCTTTGCCATCTTATCTGTGCCATATTTTTTTTGGAGGGCAACTCTTCCTCTGCCTACCCCTAAGTGTGCCGGTGTCCTCCAAGTTTCTGTCCTTGCTTCTCTTTTCAGTTTCCACACTCTTAGCATCTCCCATGATGAGAACCACAACCCGTATGTCCACTCTCAAGAACAAATTCCAGGCCCAATTTTCTTTTCATTGGCTATTATCACTTAGATGCTCCTCAGACAACTCCAACTCTTCATGTCTAAATGCTACTATTCCCTTTCTCTCTGCTGTGTTTTCTCTTGGATTTCCTCTCCCACCCTCCTGGTTCTGGAGTTAGAATACTGGCAATCACATTTTCTCCTTCATCCCACCCATCTCATTCCATCTGTTTAGCAAGTCATAATAAAGTCCTGAAAGAAAACCACCATCATACCACCCATGTCTGCCGCTCCTCTCCTCCCCAAAGCCACTGCCCCAACTTAGTCCTACAATATTGTTAGCCTCCTGACTCCAGTTACTCTGTCCCTCCTTATCACTAATGTTAATGACCTTCATGTGTTTGCTGAACACCTCAGATTTCAAGACTTAGATTAAAGATCAACCCCATGAAAACTTTCCTGACTTTCATCTTCCCAGTGTAAAGTTAGACATTCTTTCTTTTGTGATGCTCTGCTGTATCGTGCATACCTTTTCTCAGGGCACCTTCAATTGTATTGCATTTACATGTCTTTCTCTCTGCATTAGACAAAAATTCACCATAAAGCAGGTATGATGTTTATAAAAGCATGCCTTATTAGTCTTTGTATTTCTTATGCCTAGATCACTGGAAATACGAATAAGTGGCAAATGAATGAAAACATGGCTGGATTTTTAATCTTTTCATTTACTTATTTTAAATATTTTCAATTTACTACTTATATATAATTCTGTAAGCCATATAATAAATCTTTACTTGAATTTTGCATTCTTTCCTATGGGAAAAAAGTAATCCCCAAAAGTGTGATTACTGGGACAAACAGTACAAATATTTTGAAGATTCTTGATACATATTGCCCAAATATGTATTAGAATGTTTGATGTTTTTAACCATTCCAAGTTTCAGTAAATATTTATTTTTGAACAATAATGTAGTAAAATCATACATTCTTTCTAACTTCCTACTGGGGAGTTATTTTGGGACTGGGTAAATATTCAGTTTCTATCTGCAAAGTGACATAGCAACATGCAGAATCCAGTTATCTTAAATTACCTTCTATCTCCCAATGCTATGGAAAATATGGTAGGTAACATTCAATAGAAACCAAATAGGCAATGTATAAAAGCTTAAGTTTTTTTCTTTCTTTTTCTTTTATCACAGTCTAATAAATTCCTAGTGGACTTTGATTGTTAAGACACAGTGAAAGGCCTACCTTTTTAACCTTCCTGTCTGAATAGACTATTGATTCAACTTAAACTGCTTTTTAAAAATTCAATATGCGCATCTGGGGAGTTTGCTACCCCTGTGCTTTACAGGAAGGTTGTGAGGATTAATATGTTTATAGAGCAATATGTGCCTCTTGGATGAAAGGTTTGGTATAAAATACAACTCAAGTATTGTTATTTAAAAGCAAACTTTCTTTGGGAAAAGAAAAAAGGCTTCCACAGTAACTTTTGATTAAAAGTTATGTGCTCCAGTACTTTTTTCCAAAGGCAATCTCCAAGGAAGTCTTGAAAATTGTACACGTTGCCATCTGCTGAGATGATGCAGCATAAAGGAGAAGTGAAATGGACTCCTTTTTTTCCATCCATTTTAAGCTCAGTATGGCCTTGATTTGGTCTCAACTCATCCTAGCAACCCTGAGTTTATTGTTGTATTCTACGTATGTTTTGAGTCATTTCTTGATTGATTTTAATTGTTTAATTGGAACTGAATTCATGTGGATAATTCCCTGGCAGAGCTCTCTCTCTTTCCTCACAGAACAGATCCCATGTGATCAGGAACACATGGGGTTTTGGTAGCTATGGTAACCACATCATAAGCCTTGATGGATGGCAGGTGCTTTAAGCACTTCAGCTATTAGAACCTTATGGGCACTCGATGTTCAGCCAAGAATGACATTCACCCACAGGGATCATAAAACAAAAAGAACTTTTACTCATGATTTGTCAGTGAGGAGGTAACAGACACACACCAACGAGGACATAATGAAACTGGATGAGGATTACTCTGATAAATACTACTAAAAGGGAGAAACCTGGGGCAAAAACAGAGTGTAGTTTAAATGGCAAAGCAATGTAATCATTCTCTACACTGTTAGTGTAGCTGATAACAAATACTGTGTATATTATCTGTGTGTCTTGATATCCTGAGTTGTGTGTGGGTCACAAATCAAATCTTAGGGATCAGTTCTCAGTCCATAACTTTTAAAAATTGTAATATATTTATCTGAAAGATGGGAAAGAAGACGTTCATTAGGTTTTTGATGACTTGGGAGTGGGAATGAGGAGACGGTGGGTAGCTTGTTGGCTGCCAGAAACGGGATTCAAAATTACTCAGGTTAACTGAAGGTGGTAGAACCCATGAAAATGTGGTGAGAACGGCGGGACAGTTGAAGTGATGAGCACAGTGGTCAGACTCAAGGACACATTTTCGAAAGATACTGAATATGCAGAGGAGACTAAAAATAACTAGGGACCCATAAGAAAATAATATATTCAAGAGAATAGGTTACTGAGTGCTACTTAATACCCCAAGAAATTCAGAAGCTGGTAGGTTTGAATTGAGTAACAAATACAATACGTGAGCCAGATTGAGTAACAAATACAATACACGAGCCAGAAAACAGGCAAAATCGACAGTGGACTTCAGGAGCATATTTGTGTCACTCAGACTTCCTGATCAGCTGCTTCCTAGGCTAAGAGAAACAAACTAGAAATGGAGTGTGAGAGATGTGGAAAAGTCATAATGACATTTCTGGGCAGTGAATTCTGTTAATTATTAGAAAAACTTTATTGGGGGAGATTTTGAAATCCTCCTCCTTAACGATCTTTAAAAAAACAGGTGGAAATTGGGTTGTCTTACAGAGAGAGGTAATTTATCCAGGCTGCAGTGGGCTCTGTGCTTCTAAAACCTTCTTCAATACTCTTTAAAACATGTTTCCATTTCTGATTGAGAAAACATAACATTCTCAATTTTCTCTGTGAGACTGGTCTGTAAAATTCCACAGAGTGTCAATCCATTTAATCTAATCCATCAGTTACTCAAAAATTCTGTCTTAGGAGATTTCAGTGGGCCCAGGCACTGGGAGAAAATGTCCTCTTTGGGCATCCTTAATGAACTTGGGTTGGTGATTCTTCCTTTTACTTCTCTTCTCTCCTTACAGCCTTTTCCATACTTAGGTGAGGTATTTATAAAGAAATGCATCAAATTTTCAAGCTTGCCATAATATGAATGATTAGAATAGCTTTTTTGACAGTTTAAAAAGTTACAGACAAGATTAAAGTTGCTCCAAACCAATATAGTATTTTATTGGACTTGATTATTTTCTCTGTTGCAATTATTTGGAACATTTCCGTCTTAGTCAGGTTTATGTTGGCTTATGTAACATAAGATATTCAAAATAGCCAAAGTAAAAAACAATAATTTATTTTAGATAATGAAAAAGCCTCATGGAACTAGAGGGCCACAAATTCAGTTGAGCCTCACTGAAGGCTGGAATCAGGAACTAGAAATATGTTAGGTACCAAAACAGTCCTTCACATGTCCGCTACCTAGTGTCATATGTAAAACCCTGTCTACTTGACTAAGGTAACTGATCTAAGAACCTTGAGCTTCAATGTCAAATTTTTTTGAGAGCCATTCTAAAACATGTTTATTTTTATTTTTTAAAGATTTTCTTTATTTACTTGAGAGAAAGAGAGAGAGTGCAAGAGGGGGTAGGAGGGGCAGAGGGAAAGGGAGAAGCAGACTCCCCACTGAGCAGGAAGCCTGATGTGGGACTCGATCCCAGGAGCCTGGGATCAGGACCCGAACTGAAGGCAGATGCTTAATGGACTGAGGCACCCAGGTGCCCCTAATAACACGTTTAGATCAGCTGTGGACTCCTGCGCTCATCAGCTCATGGCCAGGAAGTACTATCGTACAGCAGTGGCTTCTCAAAATTTGCCCTCGGACATCAGCATCAGCATCACTTGAGAATTTGTTAAAAATGCCAATTCTTGGACCACACCACATATTTCTGAATAAAAATTCTGGTGGTAGGGCCCAGAAATCTGAATTTTAACAAGCCCTATAGGTAATTGTGAGTCACTTTATTTTTTATTTTTTAAGATTTTATTTATTTATTTGATAGAGACACAGTGAGAGAGGGAACACAAGCAGGGGGAGTGGGAGAGGGAGAAGCAGGCTTCCCGCCCAGCAGGGAGCCCGATGCAGGGCTCGATCCCAGAACCCTGGGATCATGACCTGAGCCGAAGGCAGATGCTTAACGACTGAGCCACCCAGGCGCCCCTGTGAGTCACTTTAAACCACTGTAGGATGACAAGCTCATCTGGTTTTTCCTTCTGGTCTGAGCACTTGAAAGTTGAGCACCCCAGAAACCCCTCAGTCCAGGATAAACCAGAACAGTTGGCCACTTTATTCCATGTTTATTTCCTACTTGGTAGGGGCTGAGGGAGCTGGTGGTCAAACAAAGAGGCGTAGAAGATTCTCTTGGCAGGGGAGGTAAGAGCGGTAAAAAAAAAAAAAAAATTAAAAAAAATTATAAATTGGTATTTTTAAAGCAAAAAACTCCCCAAGTATTAATTGTATTAACTGGGCAACCCTCCCAATTTCACTGGAAAAAATTAAAATTAAAACGTATTGTGACATCCCTAGTGCAGTCTTGTAACTTTGTACTTTCAAGTTTTTAAAACATGACGAGCACTCTAGAGTTAGCTTATCAGAGTATTTTATAGACTGTTAAGCTTCTAGAGTTTCTTTTGTGTTTGCTCACTCCAGGAGTTAAGTAGGAAACTGCAGTAACAGTGATGAATAGACAGAAGCTACAGCTTCTCTTGTTTTGGAAACACAAGGTCAAAGTGTACTATATTTATAAATAAATTTTGTTTTGTATGAATAAGAATTCCACATTACAAAACTCAAACAAGTCAGGGAAGTACTTTGTTGCCATGGATAGCCAAACGTATTCCATTATTGAGCTCATTCAGGGGAAGGATACGTTTCATTGTTCTTTCCAGAAGTCTGAGACTCAAGGGAGTTATCATTCTACATTAAATCAAAAACCTCTAAACACCTTCATCGTAATGAAAAAATCTTTCACAATGGACAGTTTGAAAGATGTAAAAGTTATTCTCTGTCACTGAGATTTTATGGAAAAAGCTGGTTCTAAGCACTACCTTTCTAAGCTTTCCAATAAATCAACACTATTGAAAACATTTAAAAGTGTCAGTGTGGCATAGAAATTATCCCCATAGAAAATTATGACTTTTTTTTGCTTTTCTATTGCTTCAATACTTGTCAATATTGCCAATGCCTGCCACTCCTCCAAACCCTATAGCAGATGTGAATAGAATCATATATTGGAAAACATGATAGCTGTGCATTCATAAGAAAGTCTTATCGAACAAAATGTTTTAACATTTCCTAGCTGCATTGGGATTTATAGTAAATCACCAGGAATCATATTCTGTGAGATTTAAAAGAGACTTAGAATCTCCTGATTTAAAAGGCTTAAAGGGGAACAGCTCTGGGGGATTTATAAAGTTTTCAAATTTGCTAATACTGGAAATGTTATGAATCTTGAAAGTCCTTATTAAGCAAAATAAATAACATCTTTTATCTTTCCAGTGGGAAATTTTAACTTCTAGGAGGAAAGTACTACACAAGGTATAAATGTTGCTTTAACATTCCATTCAGTTGAAGAAGCTGGCTAATGACATGCTAAAGTTTAATTCTTTTAAGAGGCCCATTGGTGAGGGCTCATTTATGCTTGTCTGATTTGTGAGTTAATCCTGGATCAAATAAAGAATGGTAGGTAAACCTATATCAATATGTGGAATAATTATTCTACAAACAGCTGGCAGGGAAATATTAAAGTGTTTGGACATTTCCGAACCTTGGGATGTCAAATTTCCCAGAAGGAAGCTAGTCTAAAGTGCTTTAATTATGCACTTGATTCTTAACAAAGACCTGAGAGAAACTTTCTACCTTGTCATTAAATTATTGAGTTGGAAGAGAAATTTAGACTATTAGGTCCAACTTCCTAATCTTACATGTGGGAAAACTAGAACCATGATTTGACCAAGGTCATAAGGTGCAAGGTGCTTATTTCATGGAAAAAACCCTGATAGTTAAATATGACCCAACTGACAATGACTTACATGAATTTCCCTATGAATTTTGGCCTATTCTTTGGAAAATGAGAGGTTAGTTAGGGAAAAAGAGATGTTAGAATTTAATTATGTAATATGTATAAATTCAGTAATTTCATATCAGATCTGTGCAAAATAGAACTTTTTCCAATAACTTATTTTCCCCATTGAGTGTTACTGCTCATCAGCCAAAAACTGATTTTCTTTATTTCTATCTATTCCAACCCCTTCCAGTTTAAAACATAATTGTTCTTCAGTCCATCAGATTTGGGGATTTTTTTTTTTTTAAAGATTTTATTCATTTATTTGAGAGAGAATGAGCTAGAGAGAGCATGAGAGGGGGGAGGGTCAGAGGGAGAGGCAGACTCCCTGCTGAGCAGGGAGCCCGATGCGGGACTTGATCCTGGGACTCCAGGATCATGACCTGAGCCGAAGGCAGTCGCTTAACCAACTGAGCCACCCAGGCGCCCTTGGGGATGTTTTTATAGTCCAGTTTAGGTATTGTTGACTCAGTCACTGTTTGGTTCCAGCACTGTTCAGTTGAAAGGTCTCTCTCTCAGCTTCCTGCCTGCCCTCCCTTGCTCTCCCATAGCGTTGATGATGTTGTAGTAGGCACCTGCAGTGGAGGATAAGGCTGGACATGCTTGTCCAAATCCTGGCTTGTTTTTGTGTTTAAAGATTTATTTATTTATTTATTTATTTATTTATTTATTTATTTATTTATTTATTTATTTA